>NW_007737129.1:3143-16977 GCF_000696425.1 Galeopterus variegatus
TATATTAAAAATAAGAAAAATCTGAAATCAGTAATGTAAAACTTCTACCTTAAGAAAGTAGAAAAAGAAGACAAACTAAACTAAGAGCAAATATAAGGAGGAAACAACAAAAATTACAACATAAATATATGAAATAGGGAATTAAAAAACAGAAAATCAACAAAACTAAAAGTTGATTCTTTAAAAAGATCAACAAAATTTGTAAACTTTTAGATTAACCAAGAAAAAAGACCAAAATTACTAAAATCAGAAATAAAGCAGGTGCATTCTTATATTATTATTTGTTTTTTTGCAGTGGTAAGATTTCTTTCTCTGTGGTGGTAAGTTTCTTTCTCTTTCTTAGTTGCATTTTTTGTTCTATCAGTGGGTTTTGATCTTTCTTGTGTATTTGTGGTCATGATTATCATTTCTCAGATTCCAGATGCAAGACATCCTTGAGAATTTCTTGTAGGGCTGGTTGCATGATGGTGAACTCCTGAAGTTTTTGTTTGTCTGGAAAATACACTATTTTCCCATCATTTCTGAAGGATAGCCTCGCTGGGTATAGTATTCCTGTCTGGCAGTTTTTCTTTTAGTATTTTGAATATGTCATCCCATTTTCTTCTTGCCTGTAGAGTTTCTGCTGAGAAGTCTGCTGTTAGTCTGATAGGGGCTCCCTTATAGGTGACTTGATGCTTTTCTCTTGCTTCTTTTAAGATTCTCTGTCTTTGAGCTTTGCCAGTTTGACTATAACGTCTTGGTGATCTTTTTGGGTTGAATCTGTTTGGGGATCCTTGAGCTTCCTGGATCTGAAGGTCTGTGTCTTTCCCTATACCTGGGAAGTTTTACATTATTATTTTGTTGAACAGGTTTTCCATACCTTTTCTTTTCTCCTTTCCTCTGGAATACCCATGATTTGAATGCTTGTGCACTTAAGGTTGTCTGCTAGGTTTCTTAGATTTTCTTCATTTTTTAAAATTCTTTTTTCCTTTTTATTGTCCACCTGCATCATTTTGAAAAGACTATCTCCAAGAACAGTAATTCTTTCTTCTGCTTGTTTTAGCCTACTGCTTAAGCTATTGGTTATGGTTTTTATTTTGTTGAGTGAGTCTTTTAGTTCCATGAGTTCTGCTACATTCTTTTTTAAGATATTAATCTCTTAGTAAATTTCCTCCTTCATATCCTGCATTTTTTTTCTCATTTTATTATGTTGTCTTACTGAGTCCTCTCATATCTCTGTGAGTTTCCTTAAGCTTGTTGCTTTGAATTCCTTTTCAGTCGTTTCAAGGGTTTCCTGATCTACATGGTATGGCATTTGAGAACTACTGTATTCTTTTGGTGGTGTCATATTTTCCTGGGTTTTCATATTTCTAGTATCTCTATGTTGATGTCTGGTCATCTGGTAGAGCAGTTGCTTCTTCTATTACTCTAGAGTAGGCTTTGAGGAGAGAGATGTCCTCTTCTTTTTCTGGTCTCTGCTGGCAACTCTTCTTGTGTCAATGCAGTTGAGTGTCCGGTGGTCCATCTCTGTGGTAATAGTGGCGATTGCTGTGGCATCTGCCACTTTTGTGGCTGCCATGGCTGTGGTGGGTCACCTGCAAGGAAGTGGTGTTTTCAGTGTGCTCCTTGCCTGCTTCAAGGATAGGGAGGCTGCCTTCAGCTCCTGCCTTAGGATGCTGGGTATACTCTCCTGTCTGCTTCTGGGCTCTCTATGATTATGACACTGACTCTCCTGCCTCTCTATTTCACTTATAAGGACCCTTGTGACTAAATTGGGCCCACACAGATAATCCAGGATAATATCCAAATCTCATGATTCTCAACTTAATCATATCTGCAAAGTTCTTTTTGCTATGTAAGGTAACATATTTGTAGGTTCCAGGGAGGAGACTGTGAACATTTTGAGGGACTATTATTCTTTCTACTACTTCCATTTTGTCTAACTTTTTAGTTTATTATCATGAAATTGTTAATAATATCCTATTATTAGCTTTTTTCCAGTCCCTCTTGAGCCCATTACTGTGACCCAGTACTCCACTGAAACCATGTTTGTCAAAGCCATCAATGCCCTCCAGGTAGCCAAATTCAATGTGAGTTTCTTAGTCTTCATCTAACTCAAACTTATTATCAACTTTTGACTCAGTTGTATTCTTCCCTCCTTCTTGAAACAATTTCATGCTTGACTCTTCAGAACTCTATCGACATGCTCTCTCCAGTGATTTTCATCCAATGAGATGGCTGTAAATACCATCTATACACTGACAATTTGTAAGTTTTATGTTCATTCAACCAGGATTTCACCCTCAAATTTCAGACCTGTGTATCTAATTGCCTGTTCAATATCAATATCCCCAAGTGGACAGCTAGTAGGCATATCAAAACCTAAGAATTGATTTTTCAACACCCATCTGAATATATAAGGGTGATTTTCAACACCCTTCTATACTCCATTTCAATAAGTGTTTCCTCTATTCACACAGCTACTCAGTTAAAAAAACTATGGAATCATCCTTGTCTCCTTTTTTTTTATATATTTCACACCCAATCCATCAGAAAATAAGGATTTCAAAATATTCTGTATCTCCCACTTCTTATTACCACCACCACTATTAACCTGGTCCACACCACAAACTCTCACTTAGATCATTATAAAAACTCCTTAATTGGTCCCCCTCCTTAAATACTTACCAACTACTCTCCCTTAGATGTATTCTCCAGATGTCAGACAGAGTGATCCTTTAAAAAGGATCAAGCATGCACTGTTAGATTAAATCCTTTGCACTTATTTCCTCTAATTAGAATGCAATTCTCCCACTACCACCAAAATTAGCTCCCTAACTTCATTCAGATCTCTGTTCGAATGTCACCTTCTCAGAGACCTTCTCTGACCATACTACCTATCCAAAATAGTACTCCCATCTCTCTCTATCCCCCTGCCATGCACTAGTTTTCATTTAGAACACTTATAACTACCTGACAGTATAGTTTTATATACTTTAAAATCTGTATTCCCCACTAAAATATAAACTACATGACAACAAATAACTTGTATTATCTTCAATTATATCCCTAACACATAGAGTGGCACTTAGCACAAAATAGGGTTTGATAAATGGAATGATTGAATAATTTCTCATTTATTCACTATTTTGATCTGCCACTATGTGCCCCGACTATTCCTAAGAACACAGGATTATATCCCTAACACATAGAGTGGCACTTAGCACAAAATAGGGTTTGATAAATGGAATGATTGAATATTTTCTCATTTATTCACTATTTTGATCTGCCACTATGTGCCCCGACTATTCCTAAGAACACAGAAATTAATGACAATCTCTACCTTTCAGGAGTTCTTCATCTGGAAGAAGAGACATATATGTACACAGATAAATTCAGTTCAGGGTACAAAGGACATAATTTGTATAGAGGAGGTATTAGAGAGGATTATTAGGAAAAAAATGGAGAAAGTTCAACCTGAACAGGATTTAAAAGAATAAATAAATTTTATTAGGCAGATGTAAGTAGAGTGGGGGAAGCCATTTCAAGCACATGTAGAGGCAGAAAAGCATGAAATAGCAGGTTTTATTTGGGGAACTATAAGTAGTTTGGTATATGGAAATAACTGGTATGGTGGGAAAAGTGATAAGATAATGGTAGGTAAGCACGGGGAACTCAGAATATGAAAAGCCTTATACGCCATGCTAAGGAGTGCAGATTTTTTCCAGTAGCTAAAGAGGAAGCTCTGAAAATTTTTCAGAAGGGATTGATACGATAGATTTTCACACTAGCCATTTCATTCACACTTTAGATGTGCCATCAGAAGTAAGAAATTCTGCTTAAAATAGTCCGGATGAAAGCCTGAAGTAGAAATAGTTGAGGACAAATAAAAGGATGTTAAGAGCTATCATAATTCTACAATTTTTTAAAAAAAGATTTTGCAACTTTTGGCTTTTCTTCTATACTTTAAAAAGGAAATGTCTGATATAAACCTGGTTTCCCAAGCAAACATCCCACTGGGAAAAGAACACACTGATCAGGCAACTCAAGTAATCCAGTTGGGATTGCAGTTTTAAGTTTTTGTTTATTTTTACCATTCAGTCCCTTGTGAGTTTTGCTCGTGTGTTCAGTTTTTTACAGACTAATAACCACTGGATAAAATGATAACATTAATTTCTAAACATGCAGAGTTGATAACCTGAACCCTTGGTAACATCTCCAAAATACAGAGATCCTGCAAAGTCTTAAACAAATAGCTTTATTATTTATGTGGGATGTTATTAACCATAAACTTTTTGTACCACTGCACAAAAATTTAATAGAATTTATTAGGAATTTCAGAAAGCAAAGTTTCAAAACTACAGCTAATGCATAATTTGAATACCAAAATATCCTCTTTTATTTTTAAATAGAATAAATTTATATCCAGTAGCATGCCTGTTGAAAACAATAAAGTATTTCCATTCATTAAAAATGTGTTGTCAATAAAACACATAATAATAAAGTATAATTTGTAGCATAAATGTAAACTAGTCAATTTATCTCCATTACTTATGTTATGATTTACCTTTATTTTATAGTTATAATGTTTTAAATAATTAATAAATGCAGAAATATGATATATTTACAGGAGGTTCTCAAAAATAATGATTCCATGTAATAGTTACTGTTACACTTCATCAGTATTTTCTTTGCAATCTGGATCCAACATTAGGAGATAGACTGGCCTTCGGCTGTCTGTTCTGTAACATAGTTTCAGAATATTCTTTTACTGTAGTATTCATAGACTTTAACAGTGGATCTCTTTATACATTATAGATTTTAATAAGACTAAACTCATAATTCAAATTCTCAAATGCTACATATACATCAATCTCAACAAAACTGAGTACCACTCTATGTAAAGCATTATATCAATTATAGTAATTCCTGATCTTCACTCTTTCCTGTTGGTAAAATGTGTTTAAGTGGTGCTTTCTATAATAATCTTCTGTGTAAATTGTCAAAGTTTAATAATTTTATTTTCTACAGGAAGCACTTGGAACCCATATAATACCCTTGGCGTAGTTTAACAACGTATTTTGGGCTAGAGAAGTAAGTTGCTTGGGAGAGTAATTGTTAAAAATTTATCAAATTTATTTTATTTTAAAAAGAAAAAAATACTCAAATGAAAATTCTGTTTCTAAGATTCACAGTTTTTACATTGAAAATCATAAACTAAGCAATGGCAGGTGTTTTGAGGATGTCCTGCAGCAACCCTGTTTATACTGTATTGTTTGCATGTTGTCTCTATTACAATAAAAGTTACCTTTTTTCTTTCTAGTCCTAGCCCTAGCAAAGTGCCTGACACATGGGAAGAACTCAGGCAATGTCTGTTCAATGAATAAAAAGAGATAAATATGATAACTTGTACTACAAAAAAAAAAAAAAAAAAAAAAAGTCGGACTACACATGGCTGCCAAAAGGGGAAAATTCTACACTTTGGGCAAGACAAAGCTTGGGGTGAAAAAGCCTTCCCAGAAGGGATGACACTGGAGTCAAGTCCTGAAGAATAAGCAGAAGGGAGGCTGACAAGAGAGCAAGTCCTGGGAGGCAGCGGGAGCAGCGTGGGCCCTGGAAGCATGTAAGGAGCCAGGAAGACCTGCCAACTACTCAACAGTGGGTATGAACTGGGGAGCAACTGCAGGTGCAAGGAGCCAGGAAGACCTGCCAACTACTCAACAGTGGGTATGAACTGGGGAGCAACTGCAGGTGAGGCTGGAAAGGTCTTGAACGCAGTTCACTGGAGTTTTAATTTTATCTTTCAGGTAATAGGTGATCACTAAAGTTGGGTTTTAAGCAGGAGAACGATATGTTCATACTAATGTTTTAAAGGGATTATTCTGGTGATGAATGTGTAAAAGATGCACTGTAGAGAGCAAACCTGGAGGCTGTTGAAACGGTTCAGATGAGACGTGATAAATTCCTAAATTAAGACACTCTCAGTAGGAATGCAGAGCAGTGGATGGATTTGAGATGCAATTATTAAGTATAATCAGGAAGATTTATCAGCTAGGGGTATGGGAGAATGAGAAGCCTAGATAGGCAAATACAGTCGGCTCTCTGTATCCGTAGGTTCTGCATCCATGGATTCAGCTAACTGCAGATCAAAAATACTTGGAAAAAAATGGTGTCTGTACTGAACATGTACAGACTTTTTTCCTTGTTATTATTCCCTAAACAATACAGTATTACAACTATTTGCATAGCATTTATATTATATTAGGTATTATAGGTACTCTAGAGATTATTTAAAGTATATGTGAGGATGAGCATAGGATATATGCAAATACTATCCATTTTATATAAAGGACTTGCATATCTGTGGATTTTGATATTTGCAGGAGGCCCTGGAACCAATCTCCTGCAGATACCGAGGAATAACAGTATTTCTATCTGGAAATTTGGTGGATGATGGTGTCATTGATTGAAATAATGATTATAAAAGGTAGAACAGATTTTGTGGTGAGGAGGGGAAAATGTAAATCCTGGCTGTGCCACTGAACAGCTCTGAGGCCTTGGGAAAAATTACTTGATGCCCCCAGCTCAGAAGAATAAATAAGAGAATATGTGGGAAACCATTTGGCACAGCACTTTTCAGTGATAGGAATACGGTTGATAAGTTTCTTTTCTTTTTTAAAATTATAACTCAGCAATGTTCAGTTGCCACTAAAGAGTACTACTTTATTAAATATTAACGCTAATTAAATGGCTTTGGAAAGACTCCAGAAACAGTGGTTTTTTTTGTTTGTTTTTTTCTAATGGAGTATAAAACCCTGCTTCAGAATTTTAGAAAAAAAATTTCAGGTACAAATAATCACTACATTTTACTGCAGTCTGAAAAAGGTAGAAAATTTATCTATTCAAAGACCATGTATTAAAAAATCATGAAAAGTCAAGCAATATTTTCTTAGCATTTAGTATGCATTTAGTTTCTATGGAGCAGATAAGTGAAAAACAATTTAGGCTTCAAGAATATAGTTCTGAAGAAGATTATTCACTTAGAAAGACAACTAACAAACTGCCTCTGGAGTTTAAGTACAAAACCACAGTTTAAGGAGGGTGACAGCATTGTAAACTGAATTGAATATGGAAGGCTTCAAGGAGGAAGTGACATTAAGTTGGTACTTAGATGGGCTCGCTTTGGAAAGTAGAGCAAAAAAGCCTAAAACAGTAAAGTGCAGTGAGGAACTGGGCATGAACATAAGCAAATCATGAGAAAAATATGGTGGCAGAACAGGGTATTGCCAACTTGATTAACAGTTTATTAAATGTGCCTGGCTGGAATTGAAGATTAATAGTATAGTGAGAAGTAAAAGGAAAGAAAAGTAACTTTGTAGTGGGACTACAAAGGTTGTCACAATAATTCCTAAGTTTTAGAAAGTAAAGGTATGCTTTGCATGTAAATTTCACTTATATACTTTCAGGAATGTTTCATTTTTTTGAGACAATTTAAACAAATAAGATGATCAGAATAGTGGCAATAATAATAATGCAACGTAACATGTTTTAGCATATACTATGTTATATGCATTGTTTGAAGTGCTTTACACAGATGATTGATTATTTTATGTAACACTGACAGGTACTAACTGTATGGGGTAGATGCTACTAATATTAAGATGATTATGAGTGCTCAATGAGGGGATATGGTAAAGAGTAGGTTGTAGTTTTTTTCTTAATTCTTCTGAAATCTCAGACTTGCACATGCTCTAAGCAAGGGTAAAGGTAGCTGATTGCCACCAAGGAAGCTCTCCTGCTCAAAAATATTTCCCTCACCCAAATGTTAAAGTGTTTGGAATTCTACTACAGTGTTAAATTATTGTTCTTTCCAGATATCGCTTTTAAATGATTTAAATGGTTGTAAATGTTTTAAAACGATTTTAAGAAATGTCATTAAAAAAAAAATTCATGCTGACTACCTTACCAAGAATGAATATATCAGTTTACTTCCCTGCCTGAGGGGGGAAGCCCAAATGAATACAACTAAGCACCCTAGGGGAAAAGAAACCCAAAGGACACTAAAATGGGGGAAATAGGCAGAAAAAAATAAGTGTGCATATGTTAGGGAGGTGGTGGATAATCCTGTTAGGATCCTGGATCAGAAAAATAAAATAGCCACAGAGGACATTTTTTCAGATAGCTGGGGAACTTTGAATATGGATTGTGTATCAGATAATAATATTGCATCAATTTTACATTTCTAGGGTGTGATAATGGCATTGTGCAGGGGAATATCATTACTCTTAAGAGACTTGTATGCTGAAGTATTTGGGGGGGTGTTTCATGATGTCTACAATTTACTTTCAAACAGTTCATAAAAATATGTTTCTGTGTGTACGTGTATGTATCTCTATTCCTTCCGTCCAACCATCTTTGTCTACAACTGGTGTATTCTTGTGAAGAGTAAAATAACATAAAATAAAAAAAACAGAAGAAGGGGAAGACCAGAATTAACAGAAAAAGGGGAAGACCAGAATAGAATGTCCAAGTCACCATGCAAAATACGGCAAACACAGCAATTTTGATCCAAGCTGTTTAAACAAGAAATTTAAAATGCTGCGATCTTATACCACTTTCCCTGAAAATAAAAAACAGAAGAAGGGGAAGACCAGAATACAATGTCCAAGTCACCGTGCAAAATACGGCAAACACAGCAATTTTGATGCAAGCTGTTTAAACAAGAAATTTAAAATGCTGCGATCTTATACCACTTTCCCTGAAAATAAACTGAAAATTCTGACTTATGTTAGTGATGTCGTTAAAATGAGGGAGAGTAATATGTTTGGAGATAGAGATTGAAGAAAGCTAATAGTTACCAACATGAAGAGTGAAAAAGATGTAAGGCAAAAATGATTTCAAGCCTACCAGTGATCCCCAATTCATACTGTTATCTTTTTGGTTATTAGATAGGTACACTCTAGAAATATAATGACACAGTGCACTACTGTGCACAACACAGTAACTTCCTAATTACTTTCTCTCTATATTGAGTACCATTTACTATTCACGCACAGTTGTCTGTGGTTAGTACAAGGTTTTCAAGTTGACTTGAAGTGTTGATGTGTATAGAAGAGTGATATCAGTCTCTACATGTATTATCTTACTGAAGTGAAATAAGAATCATAATAAATAATACAGGTCATAACTGACAGAAAATTGTCACAGCCAAAATTCAGACAAAAATTATCACTGTAAAAATTACTTAAACTACAGAATTGATGGAGATGAAAACTGAGAGAAAAATCAAACTAGTATGTAAAAAGTAATTATAAAAAAATTTATCAGGAATTAAAGTGACTGTTGCCAAGAGTTATGTCTAAAAATCACAGCATCAAAATCTCAAAGGCCACTTCCAAGAACCACGGGCCCAGAAGTAAATAATAAGCTTCATGAGGGCAGGGACAGCCTCTTTCTTACTCGCTATTATTCACTATTATACCTAGAGCATAGCAAGATGCTGAAACATGGGTAAGAAATATTTTACTTTATTTATGTTAAAGCAAGTAATAAGAAATGTAGCAGTCTTGCATAGTCTTAGTTTTTCCTGTCAGATTTCAGAACGAGGGCACTTGAAAAACAACTGGGCAGGCATTCAATTAATTTGCTAACAAAGCATTTCTTTGTTGAACACCTAAACTGAGATTGTGAGAGTACAGGTAGTACCTCAGTTTGAGAACACCCTATCTATAGATCTGAATGTCTCCTGATCACCTCTAGCCAGATATAATTTCTTCCTCCTGTGGTTTCTCAAGATTGTGCCCCACATAGTCTTATTTTATCGTTACTTACAATTATTTGTATATACTATCCATGTGTATGTCTCTTTGTTAGACCGCAAATTCCTAAATGCAGTGATTGTTTTTTATTTATATGTGTATCTTTACCAGAATTCAGTGCCAAGTCAAAAAAAAAATCAAAATAATCTTTTAATTATAAACTAAACAATGGTAATGTCTAGTTTTGAACTCTCAAGACATGAAAGGGATATGGGCGAGGGCAGGGATCATTACCAGTGTAAACTTCTTAGCAGTTTTACAATTAGGCTATACATCTAAAATTATTTGAAGAGTGGTACACTAATGCCTGTGTCTGCTCCCAAGACTGATGAAATACTCTGGATGTAAAAATCTTTATATTCTGAGGTTCTTTTTTCTTTTTATGAGAGAATATTTGCTTGATTCTAATGAAACATCTCATAATAAAATGTTGGTTGGAAAGAAAAACTTTAAAAATCAGTCTCAAAAAAATTAGTATCAATACAGAGTTTTTACACAAAAAATCATAAAATTTCCTAGAATAAGAAAAAAAAAAAAAAAAAAGAGCTTCTTCAAATACTTACCAGAAGTGGTATTACTTGTAAAGTATTTTTGATGGGTGGATTTTTGCTAAAGGTTTCTTGTATATCTGTAATAATTATACCATGATATAAAAGCAACTTAGTTATGTGATTGAAAGAAAATGAATAAAAAATAAAATACTACATTCTGATGTGTCAAAATATATTCAAAATTAGATATGAGTACAATTACAATGTGTAAGAGTATCTTGAATTCCTAGAATAAACTCTAACTTGTTCCAGGTGTACCATTCTTTTAGCATACTGATGAAATAAGTTCACAGATATTGTATTTGGATTTTTGTCTCCTTTTTTTTTTTTTTTTAATGTATAAAGAAAGGAAATTTATTTTCCACAGTTCTGGAAGCTTGGAACTCCAAGGTCTAGGGGTCATAACTGGTGAGGACCTTCTTCCTGGTGGGGGATTCTCTGCAGTGTCTTGAGATGGCACAAGGCATCACACAGTGAAAGGGCTCCCAAAAGAAAGCCACACTGGCTTTTAGAACAGACTCACTCTCATAACTAACCTATTACCTCAATAACCCATTGATCGATTAATCCATTCATGCCAATCATTCTGCCAATCATGTCTTAAAGGCCCTGCCACTTAATAATGTTACATTGGGGTTGTTTCAACAACATCGATTTTGGAGGGAACATACATTCTATTTCCATATTTCTTAGTGAGATTTGTTCTGTTTCCTTTTTGTGCTATGTTCATTGGGTTTGGTATCAAGATGATGCTGACTTTGTAAAATTAATTGGGACTCCTTCCTTCTTTTCCTTCCTCTTTCTCTCTTCTTCCTTTCCATTTATATGTAATCTACTTACTAATATTTGGGTTTAAATCGTAATAACTTCGTATAGCATACATTATACGAAGTTATACGATTCACTGTAATGTGTCTTGGTGGGGATTTCTTTTTCTTTACTTTGAAATGTGTTGGGTTTTTGAGTCTGTAGGTTGGTATTGTTCATCAGATTGGAAAAATTTTTGGCTGTTATCACTTCAGATATTGCCTCTGGCCCATTTCAGACCTTTTTATTCACTCCTCTGTGACTTTTAAGCTCTATTTCATATTTTCCATTTCTTTGTCTCTCTGTACTTTATTCTGGATAAGTTTCTCCGATTTATTTTCTAGTTTACTAATTCTTTCTTCAGATGTCTGTAACCTTGTGTTTAAACTATCTGCTGAATATTATATTTTCTCTTTCCAGTCATTCTATTTGGGCCTTTTAGAAACTCTGCTTGGTCATTTTTTAGTTTCGTATTGCCTGACAGTATTTTTAAACTTATTTCTGATTACTTTAAAATATATAAACATAGTTATTTCATCATCTGTGTCTGGTAGTTTTATTATCTAAAATCCTTTTTGGGTCTATTTATTCTGTCTTGCAGTTTCTTCTGATTTTTTTTTTATGGTGCCTTTCTTCTTCATGGATAAAGTTATTTATTTATTTATTTTTGCTGTGGCCTGCTCATTTTCCTTAGATTTCATTGGTGATAGGTCTTTGTGGACTGGAATATAGGTAGGTTTCTCCAGAAGAGATATAAATTTACTTTTTCCAGGTGTTTTGGGGTTCTACCAGTTTGGGATCATTCAAAATTAAATTCTTTATTTGAGGTTTTAAAAACTACTCAGGTAGTGTGAATATGGGCTGTAAATTAGTGTGATACTTATACTAGACTGCAGTTCCAAATTCTCAGAAATTCCAGCCCACCCATCTGCTCAATACTGAAGTTCAAGAAATTCAGGCTTTTTAATTTTTACAGGCCCCTCCAACACCCCCACCCCGCTTCCCTGCCTCCTCTGTGTATGTATGTGTAGGGCATAGCTCTGGATGGCCCAGCTTTATGGTGGGAGGGTCTTCTATGAGACTACTCATCTTGAGTAGGTCCTGGGTTTTATCTCCTGTTCCCTTTTTTTCTGTGAGGCCATGAAAAGCAAAGCTCAATTTTACTCTATGAGTTAATATTGTCAAGACAAAAGTTAGCTGCAGCACTCTCCTTGTCTTTTTAGATTCTTATCTATATTTAGTTCTTGGTGTTAAGAATTCCTTATATTCTAACCAGCTCATCACTACGAGGGCACTTCAAAAAGTTTGTGAAAAAAAACAGAATTAAAAGACAATATGAATCTTTACATGAACTTTTTTTTTTTTTTTTTTTGGTGGCTGGCCAGTATAGGGCTAACCGTCCAAGCCCTTCCATGAATTTTTTGAAGTACCCTTGTGTACTGAAGATTTTTAAAATACTTAATGAAGAATTTAAGGTTGTTTTCATGGACGGTCAGTATAGATACTCAGACTGTCCATTGCTAAAACAGAGGTCTATGTACTCCTAAAAGACATGTAAACCTGTCAAAGAAATTGGCATCATTATAAATGATATGGTATACTTGAAATAGTATGATATATTCAAACATATTCTCAATTGTTATGTACTTGATTAAGTAGGTGATAATCTAAATACACTTTGTATTTTTATTTTCAATTTTAAAATTAAATTTTAAATTAAAATAGTCTAAGTACAAAATACAACATTTTTTACAAAAGGTGGTCTTCCATACTTACACTGTAACCTTTTATTGAGATGATTAAGGGACTGTAGGATCTTCTGTTCTTCAGCTGATAGTGCACAGATGTTGAATTGCTGGGTCTTATTTAAAGCCAGACTTGGTGTCTGTAAGTGCTTGCTGTTCATGATAGAGAGGATTTCATCCTCAGGCACGGAAGCTTTCACTAGGTTTTCAGCCATCAAAAACTCAGAAGTACTATCTGAAACTACAGAAACTACATCAATTATTCTTTGACCCCTTTTTGTCTTTGGAATCAGCCCTCATACACACTTTACTGATATATGTCCACGTGTATTCATTTTACAAACAGAAACCCAGTAAATATTCTGTTACTTTGCATTTTATTTATCAAGATCCTCTATATCATTCATTTTCCCATCCCTAATTTTTTTTAAAAAAAGATTCAAAATGATGGTAGTAAGACAATAAAAATTCCTAGAGTGTTACCTGAACTAAAGAAACAATTACATTATTTTTAGCTACATTTTGTGTTGTGCTTTTGTTATTCATTGGTGGTACAAAGAGAAGATGAAGGAGATTGTCTTTATAATAGCAGTTAAAATGAGTTATAAATAAAAGAGTAAGAGAAAAGGAACTTCAGGAAAGATTAGAAAATTAGATGATCAGAACTGACAGCCTAGAAACAGATCCAATTAGATATAAGAACATATGATCAAAGAAGCATCAAAGACCTGAGAGAAGGGAAAGATGACTTAATAAATTAGTTCATTGCTTATAAAAGAATGAATCTGGAGTTTCACTTTCCACTATCCATTTAAACAAATTCCAAAGAAATTAAAGAGTTAAATTTAAGAAATCAAACTATTAAAGCAACCTAGGGAAAAAAGAAAGAAATGCTTCTAAATTTCTGTATTGGGAAGGTTTTTTGAGCATAAAA
>NW_007737129.1:18390-20625 GCF_000696425.1 Galeopterus variegatus
AAAAACATTTTCCATATTAATATAAAGATAAGAATTCTTGATATTTAAAGAATTTTTCAGAAATTAGTAAAGGAATATCAAAATTCTAATATCTAGAGAAACAGAATATGAAGAGACAATTCACCAAAAAATATACAAACAAAAATGATTAAGCATATTATTAATAAAATATATAAAAATCAAAACTAATACAACACCATTTCTTTGCCTATCATATAAGCAAATGTTAAAAGGGATTCTACCTCAAGTTGGCATACACCACTGGAAGAATTTTGAATGATGATACATTTCAGGAAAGTACTTTAGTAATACGTATGAAAAGCCATATTGATGCTTATTTCGTTTAATCCAGTATTCATTTAACATAAAAAGTTTCATTCAACAAATATTAATTGTGTGCTAATTACGTGCCAGGTACTATAATTTGTGACCGGTAAGGGGATCACAACCCTTGGTGTGGTGTCGTCCGCACCGCACTCAGCCAGTGAGGGCACCGGCCAGTCCTATATAGGATCTGAACCCGCGGTGGGAGCGTCGCTGCGCTCCCAGCGCCACACTCTCCCAAGTGCGCCACTGGGCCGGCCCAGGTACTATAATTTTAATTCTGGGAATCTGTTCTACAGAACTCATTGAAAANTGATACATTTCAGGAAAGTACTTTAGTAATACGTATGAAAAGCCATATTGATGCTTATTTCCTTTAATCCAGTATTCATTTAACATAAAAAGTTTCATTCAACAAATATTGTGTGCTAATTACATGCCAGGTACTATAATTTGTGACTGGTAAGGGGATCACAACCCTTGGTGTGGTGTCGTCCGCACCGCACTCAGCCAGTGAGCGCACTGGCTAGTCCTATATAGGATCTGAACCCGCGGTGGGAGCGTCGCTGCGCACCCAAGTGCCGCAATCTCTCAAGTGCGCCACGGGGCCGGCCCAGGTACTATAATTTTAATTCTGGGAATCTGTTCTACAGAACTCATTGAAAAGTCAGGAAACAGCTTGATGTAGAAAGATGTTTAATATATTATTTAGAATAAAGAAAAACTGGCAATGACCTGAAAGTCCAGGGGTGAGAAAAATTTGGGTCCTAAATGGTGGCTTAACAGTTATGTAATATGCAAGCACCTGAGAAAATACATTTAGAAAAAAAAATCACTGGGAACCAAGCTCAGAAGAAAATGTTTACACTAAAACGTACCTTCTTCCATATTAGAAGTACCCCTCGTAGTTTGTTTTGGCTCACTTGAACTTAGCTGGACGCTTTGCCCCAAATTCTACAAAACAGAATATTTAATCAGAACATAATTCCATATTTAAAATTCATTATATATACATGGGTTTAAAAAAACTTTTAATTGCTATATATATTTTCAGCTATCATTATTCATGTAACTTGTACATTTTCTTTTTTTTGAAAGAAGAATAAAGAATTATTGGAATAAGGCCTTTCTATGGTACTTGAACATTAAAAAAAAAATGTTTTATGTCCACTGAAAAATTTTCAGGTTGCAGTGTTGTCTTGGATGTTAGGAAGAAGAAAAGTAAGTAGGGTGGCAATCAAAAGTGCTGATTAAAGGTAAGGCAAAAAACTACCATAAGATTTATAAGATAACTGTGTTTTATCATTGTAAGGGTGAATCACAACTACTGGCCAATAGCCTCCGACTATGGCTAATGCCAAGAATAAATAAATAACTTAAAACACAAATAGCTGCCCCAATGCTGCAAAGAACCTAGAAAAGGGAACTCTCAGAGCACTGGAAATGAGTGTACCCATTTAACACTCTCTGAGAGATACTACTTTCCTTTTCTATTTCTAGTCTGTTTCATTTTAAGAAATGATTGCTTTCTCTCACATAGAATTGCCGGGCTGTGGCTATACTTATCTTTTGTTCACTCTGATCTGAAGAATAACTGCAATAGCAGCTAATAGCTCTCATAGTCTTGCCTAACCTTCATTATAGACTTGAGACACCTTGAACTGAAACCCTGGCACAAAGTGGCAATTGTGCTTTTTCTGCCTTTCATTTGTCTCTTTTAGATTCTCTCTGCCTAGAAGTGGTGGACTGGGAAAAATCCATTATGATAAAATACATTTCCCAATACAAGGTGACAAGGACCACTGCTTTAGTAACTGAACCCTTGCTTAGGCTCTGGAATAAAACAAAAACAAAACAAAATAATAAGAATGAAAAATTTAAACTTCAAAATTTCATTTTGGGCCGGCCCGG
>NW_007737129.1:22298-25762 GCF_000696425.1 Galeopterus variegatus
ATCCCTGGAGAACTATATAACTCATCCAATTTTCCTTTTTGCCATGTTTTTCAGGAGGCTCAGATCTAAATAGGACACTCAGTCACATGAACTACATCGGTTTTATGATTAGCATAGTTGCTTCCTCCATCCATGCCTCCAATTTCTTTTTCTTTTTTTAATGTAAATTTAAATAACTTTGTGGAATTTTGTTGTGAATGTTCTTATTTTTTTCAGAGTTAGCTATTAATAATAAAATAGCAATAGCTATTTCTTTAAGTTGGTTTAAAATCTTCATTAGTAACTGATCATATAGGCTCATTAGAACATATCAAATAAGTATAGTACAATAAGTTCCTAGCATAGAGACTACCAGACTACTTCATAAACAGCTTTTATAAAATTTATTTTTGGTTGTAGTATACAGTTTACAGCAAGAGCATAGTCCTTTAAGAATGCATTGTTTTTCAAGCAAATTTTCACTATTGGAAAGAGATTTTTACTAATACTGTACTTACGTTCATTTCCTCACTGTACTTCTGTCCTACAGATCCGGGGTTTTGTCTTTTCTGCTCTAAAAGACTTTGCTTCTTTTCAATAATTCGTTTTCTTCTCATAATAGTAAAATCTTAAACAAATGCCAGCACAATGTCAAAAATTATGCAAGTTGATAGATAATACTCATACACATTCACTGAAAACTTTCAAGTTACCTTCACACATCATAGAAAACTCATTCATTCGGTCAGCAGACTTTTTAGAGCTCTCCTTATCCATTCTATGCATGGCACAATTGTAATGATGAGTTCAACAAAATTCTTGCTTCTGAGGAGTTTGTAGTTTAGAACAGTAACCTCCAAAGTATGGTGCGTGAATACCAGGAGGATAAATAAGATAATCCACTGGTGTGCAGAAAGAACATAAAAGAATTCCAATTTATGTTCATAATCTAGAATTTAAACTGTACTCACGTTAATATGTGGTTGATACTGGTACTCGTTAGTTTGCAAGGGAGATAGTCATACATTGCATAAGTAAACTCAGTTATCTTTCATAAAGGAAGAGTAGAAATTCCAATTGTGAAAGGTTGGCTGTAGTATCATCATTCATTAGTGCTCTTTACCTTCCAGCAATGTACTAAAATTTATGAGTGCCCAGGTAAGTGGATTTATGTGTATCTTGTAGTATCTGAACAAGTCCTTACAAAACGGGAAAGTGGCCGAAAAAACTTTTGAAGGGTTTCCATTCTATGTGTCATGTTTTATTATTTAAGGTGAGTTGTGGGTATGTGAATGTTTATTATATTATTCTTCTATGCTTTTTCTATGACTATTTAATTAAAAACATTATCACAAAATTACAGATCAAATTTAATAATAATGCAGAGACATGAACAAGAAAATAGCAGAGCTGACACATCCCTTATTCTCATTACTAACTCTTTGCCACATAATGACAATAGCAGTATAATTATATCTGTAACATTAGTACCACAAATTCAAAAATTATCAAAAATCTGTAACAGTAAATTTTACTCTAAATATATATAGTGCTGTGTGATATTAGCTAATGATATTATATGGAATAAAGTTTTTATAATTGATAAGACATTTGAAAACTAAGCAGAGTATTACCAATATACGAGAGCAAAAGTATTATATATGTTATTAATACATAAATTACTTTTATAATTATTTAAAATATATTATAAAATACAAAATTTTATTTTATTTTTTACTTTTGCAGAAAGATTTATTTTTCCTTTTTTTAAAATACAAAATTTTAAAATTATTTCAAAAGTTTTTACTTCATCTTTATCTCATTTTAAAAAAAATTCCATTTCTGGTTAAGTATCTTAATGTACATATTAGTACAGTAATGCATATGTGTGGCATATAGGTATATGCTCAAATTTTTATTAATAGTGATATAATGAAAAATATTGGAATCCTCTGGTCTAGAATAATGTTCAAAAATTTAAATTGATTATTACAGAAAAATGCTTAAATTGTATGTAGAGCTATAAACAGAATTAAATGAAAGCACAAAGTATACCTTGACTTTGCAGGAATCAAGAAAGGTTTCACAGAGAAGGTTATGCCTGAGCTTTGTCTTAAAGGAATAGTAGGTTCCGAAGTAAAAGGGCACTTTGAGTTAGAAAGATCATTTATGTGCAAAATCACAAAGTAACAATGATGCAGAGTTAACTTTTTGGGGGCTGAGGGGTGCAAAATTCAACTGGCCTGAGACATAGAATATGAAGATGTGTGTGAGCACATAACTGTCTTGGGAAGTACAGGGCAGTGTGCTCATGTGCTCTATAATAGGAGTTCAGGTGGGAGAAAAAAAGTAAAATATTTTGAGCTCTGAAAAGATACAAAAAGGCCTTCAACTTTCAGGAAAGTTGGTCAGTAATTGAACATTGATCTTTGAGAGTAAGAAACAATAACATAATTCTTGCTAATATTTATTTAGCATTTATATTTTGCCAAGTATTGTTCTAAGGGCTATGGGCATTTTATCATCACTACTTTTACAGATAAAGAAATGATGTCACAGGAGGGGATAAGGAACGTGCCCAAGGTCATAGAGCCAGTAAGAGGCAAAGCTGGGATTCAGCTTCAATCAGTTGGGCTCCAAAATCTAAAATTCTAGCTCTTACCCAGGATGCTAGTAACTTTCATTGTGATTTAACATATTTAACATATTTGTTTCACAGAAATAAATCTGTTTTGCATTGTGACCCATGATACACATACAGATTTATAAAACATATTTAACCCTCATAACATATGATGCCCTCTGGTATTTTCTGTACTAGAACATTCTAATTCTGAAATTAGATTTCATGAAAAAAAAATACTGATTACCAGTCATTAAGTTGATTTCACAATCCGCTAATGAATCATGATCTACAGTTTAAAAAGGACTGTGTCATGTTTATTTCCAACTATATGAGTATGTTAATATGCTAGATATACTACACATACTAAATGCAATAGTTTCCAGTGAGATAATTTGGGCAGCAGTACAGTTTCTATACTGTTTTCTATGCTTGGAATTCTCTTCCTCTAAATCTTGTAAATTCCGCATCTTTCTTTTTTTGAAGAGCTTAAAAAATACCTTAAATGAAAATCTCCTTGACCACATGACCGCTGTGTCAAAATTTTATCTCANACCTCTGTCTCAAACAGCCACATGTAACTCTTTATTCATTTGTTGTTGGACTGTAATTAAGAAGATACCATTATGAACTTCAAGGTCCCCTATAAAAGGTCCTCCATGGGAAATGTCTTTTAAAACATTGTACCCCAAACAACAACATACTTATCAAAATCCCTGGAGAACTATATAACTCATCCAATTTTCCTTTTTGCCATGTTTTTCAGGAGGCTCAGATCTAAATAGGACACTCAGTCACATGGAACTACATCGGTTTTATGATTAGCATAGTTGCTTCCTCCATCCATGCCTCCAATTTCTTT
>NW_007737129.1:27866-29661 GCF_000696425.1 Galeopterus variegatus
AAAAATACCTTAAATGAAAATCTCCTTGACCACATGACCGCTGTGTCAAAATTTTATCTCATCCTTCAGCCTGCTCATCAATCTTCTGAAGGCAAGTTCTGTTAACACTTTTGTACTTTCTTGATTGAATGATTTATCTTTGTGCTTTATGGTTCTTTGTGTAGGTGTTAAGTTTTGTAGATTATAGATCGTTGATCCCAGGAACAGATACAGTATATGCTTAAAACAGTTTATGTATTATTCTATTTACATATATACATTTAAATACTATTTAATAATTAATACAATAGTCAAAAACCTTAATATTTTTGCAAAAGTAATATATTTTGCACTGGTATGTCTGGCCAAATTTCTAGTTTTATATGAAAATTCTACATGATAGTTCCACTACCAAAACTCAGAATAAGGGTACTAATCTTCAATAAGTATTATATATTTTTAAATCTGTAGTATTCTTAATAGGAAACATAAGGAAAAATATTGGGAGTCATTCACAGAATTATAGCTTTGGAAAAGATCTTAGAAATTAACTAGTTCAACCTCTAACCCATGGATCTAAATTACTCAGAGGTGAACATCACCCTCTCCTTGAATGGTATGGGGATGGGGAGTCACTACCCCAAGAGGTATCCTCTTCCATGGTTGGTTAACTCATATCCTTCCTTATGCTGAGCTGAAAACCTCCCTGCAATTTTTACCCTTTCCTTTTAATTCTATTTCTTCTTTCTCATAAGAAGCTTTCAAATATGGATATATAGTTATCATGTCTCTTAGGCTTGTGTTTCTTTAATTGATTTTCAGACTGAACTTCTCCCCTTATAGTCCTGTTTCACCCCAGTTTGTTTATAGAGCCTTTAAAATATTTACCCTAAAATAACAGAGAGTACAGTAGTACTTCTAAAGATCTGGTTATTATTGTCTAAGATTATTTTCTAAAATTATATTGACTTTGTAACAACTGTAGTAAACTTATATTTTTTGTTTTGTTTTATTTAGTTTTGTGTGTGCGTTTTTCTCAAAGAACAATTGTCAAGACAGACATTTGCCTTTTCAGAACTGTTAAATTGATTTAAAAAAAGGGCCAGCCAGTTGGCTCAGTTGGTTAGAGCGTGGTGTTGATAACACTAAGGGCAAGTGTTCGGATGGCCTTACTGGCCAGTCACCAAAAAAAAAAAAAAGACTGAAAGGAACAGACCACATTAAAATAAACTTTAATTCATCAAAACATGTAACATGTGGAAAATACCAGTCACAAATTGGCAGAAAATAATTGCAACACATATAACCTATATAGGATTTGTATCTAAAATATTTTTTAAACTCATCAATAATGAAAAAAAAAAAACAATAGAAAAATGGGCAAAAGAACAGACATTTCACAGAAGAGGAAACGCAAATGATGCATAAACATATTAAAAAATGTTCAATTCATTAGTAATCAGTGCAATGAAAGTACCATAACTAGAAATCATTTTATAACCATAAAATTGGAAAACATTAGGAAGCCTATTAGAGTTTTGGTGAGATGTAGTAAAGGGAACTTCTATATATTGCTCTGGAAAACATTTGAATTATCTAATAAAGTTGAAAATACATATACCCTATGACCCAGCAACATGTCAATCAGTAGATGTACAAAACTGTTCCTAGAAGCATTATTCATAAAAGCAAGAAACTAGAAGCAACCTAAATGTGTAATGACAGGAGACTGAAACATTTTTTTTTGTATATTCATATAAATGTGATACAGCAATGAATATGAATGAAATACAGCTAAACTAATCAATGAATCTAT
>NW_007737129.1:29777-30976 GCF_000696425.1 Galeopterus variegatus
ACATTACAAAGTAAATTGAATGGAAATGCATGACTTCATCTCTGCTGAACAGATCTTTATTAATTTTGGATGATTTTGAATCTTGCTTCCACCCTCTATTTTATTAATGACTTCCTTTGTTACTCTGTGCCACCCACAAATTGTATATTGATGAATGTACTATTTTTTTCATTTGTATTACTAAAAAATCTGTGGTCATGTAGAGAGTTTTTTAAAAAACAAGCATAGTACCTAACTAGTTAAAAACACAGACTCTAGAGACAGAATGACTTAATCTTCGGTATTGACATGTACAAATTATTTATCCTCTATGTGCCTCAGTTTCCTCGTCTATAAAATGGGGGTAATAATATTATTTACCTCACAGACTTATGGGAGAATTAAATTTGTTTCCATATGTAAAGTGCTTAGAATAGCTACTTGCACATAATAAATGTTATCTAATTTTCACCTAGAATAATTTGCTTCCATGTCTCTGACCATATTTCTGATCTCATGAGAGCTAGATTTAGTCTAGGGTGAGAACAGTGGAGTTGCAACAAAAAATTCTGGCTCTGCTTTGAACTAGCTGGGTCATCTTGAGCTACATAATTTCATTATTATGTGCATCAATTTCCTCATCTGTGAAATATGGGAGTTAAATGCAATTGTTTTCTTGGTCCTTTCTAGTAATCAGATTTTTAATTCCTTACAGATATTCTTAAATAATTACTGGAAAAGGGAGAAAATGCATTCTTTTTGAAATCAGATTTCAAATTACTTAATGTGCCAATATCATTTGGCTTTTTAAAAAACTGAAGTATAACCTACCTACGGAAAAGTACACATATTAAAGTAAACAGATTATATAAACACACCCAGATTGCACAACCACCCACATTGAGAACCAGAACATTACCAGTATCAAGAAAGCTGCCTTAGTTTTCCATTTCCATATACCTCCCACCATAGTTTTACCTGCTCTTTACATAAAAGAAATACAATATGCATTTTTATTTTGCAGTATTCTTCATTTGCACAAAATTATGGTGTGAGATTCATCCACATTGCTGTTTTTTAGTAATAGCTCATTCATTTTTATTACGGTATTTCATTGAATGATGGACTTTTACTTACATATTGTAGTGTTGAAGGACATTGAATATAATTCCAGGTTCTGGCTATAAAGCTGCTATTAAATTTTTGAACATGCCTTTTGA
>NW_007737129.1:31581-50286 GCF_000696425.1 Galeopterus variegatus
AGCCCTTAGTATTATGTCTTTTTTATTTTAGCCATTCTGATATGTGCAGTTGTATCTTATTGTTTTAATGTGCATTTTCCTGATGACTAAGGAGGCTGAGACCTTTGCCTATGTTTATTGGCCATTTGGCTATCCTGTTTTATGAAAAGCTTGTTCCAATCTTCTGGTTTTTTTTTTAAAGAAAACTGGTGTAGTGGTCTTTTTGGTATGTTACCGAGACTACAGTCCCAGTTATTCAATCAAACACTAATGTAGGTGTTACTTTGATGGTATTTTATAGATGTTATTAAAGTCCATAATCAGTTTCCTTTAAGTAAGGGAGATTATCCTAGATAATTTGGGTGAACTTGATTTAATCAATTAAAAGGCCTTAAAAGCAGGGCTGAGGGTTCCTTGACAGAATAAAAATTCTGCTTGTGGATACTGGTTTTAGCCCATCCCTGTAAGTTATGGCCGACCCCTCCTCACGGCCTGTCCTACACATTTTGAATTTGCCTAGCCAGGCCCAATATTCATATAAACCAATCCCTTGCAATAAATCTCTTAATACCTCTTTACTGGTTCTGCTTCTCTGGTTGAACACTGATTGATATAATTGGGTTGACTTTTTCTTATTGATTGTAGGAGGTCTTTATATATTCTGAATATGAGCTCTTTGTCAGTATTATGCATTACAAATATCTTCTCCCACTTTGTGTTTGCTTTTTCAAAGTCTCACTTTTTCTTATTGATTGTAGGAGGTCTTTATATATTCTGAATATGAGCTCTTTGTCAGTATATACATTACAAATATCTTCTCCCACTTTGTGTTTGCTTTTTCAAAGTCTCTAATTCTAATATACAATTTATCAATCTTCTTTATGGTTTGTACTTTTAATGTACTGTGTAAGAAATCTCTGCCTTTATGAGCTAACATCATAAAGACATTCTAGAAGAATTTTTTTTTTAACTTTCCATATTTAGATGAACAGTTCACCTGGAATTGATTTTTGTGTACGGTGTGAGGTAAGGGTCATTTTTACTAATTCCATATAATCATCCAACTGATGAATGATAAAATGAACCTTTTCTCCTTGCTATGCAGTGCTGCCTCTGCCAAAAATCAAGGCTTCAAATAGATGGGTCTGATTCTAGACTCTCTATTCTATTCCATTGGTCTAAATAACCTTGTGTAACTATCATATTGTGCTAATTCCTATAGTTTCATATGTAAAATCTAGTAGTGTAAATTTTACAAATTTGATCTTTGAGACTATTTCAGCTATTCTTGGCCTTTGCATTTCCATATAAATATTAGGCTCAGTTTGTCAGTTTTCACAAAAATCCTACCAAAACTTTGATTGGGATTATACTAAATATGTAGGTTAATTTGGGAGTATTGTATCTGTCTAATATTTTGGTATGCTTGAAATATTTCTAAATAGAAACAATCTAATACAAAATGAGCAGTGATGATGTAGTATCAATCAATGCTATTCTTTTCAAGCAGTTTAGCCATGAAGGGTATATGACAGTGACTTGAATAGGCAGAGCTATGAGACTTTTTGGAGGGAGATTAGATATAGAGGCATGATCCAGTAGAGAAGAGGAAGTTAAAAACGTGAACAAAATAGAAGAAACAATTTATGGATTCAATTTCAAAAGCATCCTGTGTCCTGTTGCCATGAGATCCTCCTCCTGCAAACTTAACTCTTTATATATCTTCACACTTGTTTCCTTTGTTATAAAACTTAAGGATATAAGTTAAGTGGAAGAAGAGATGTTTGGAGGTGGATGAGGGAAGCAATGAAGGAGTTCAGATGGCCTCTATTTTGTCAGCTAAATATTAGAAGATTGGATAGAGTGTGTGAGCAGGATTGGAAGAATGAGCATTTTGAACAATGGGAGAGATTGGAAAAGTTATTGCCTATTAGTAAATAAAAGGATTGCTAGAGGTTATAAAGTGTGAAGGGAATAACATGCCTGGAAACACTTAAATTATATGAGCCCATATTCCAAGGAGCAAACCTATTCCTTATAGTGAAATAATTAATGGGCTTTCTCATCTGAAAATGAACAAAGATTGATAAAGAATAAGCCCACCTAGAGGGGACTCAGATAAAGGTAAAAACAAACCTAAGGGGGAAAGGTGTACAGATGGAATTGAAGATATATATTGTACAGATATAATTGAAGGCTTCTTTGTCTCAAGGTTGTACAGATATAATTGAAGGCTTCTGTGTGTCAAGGTTGCTGCATACTATATGAATGGTGCTATCTGGATTTGCACAGTGAATAACCTGCACGACCATATGTGGCAGTTCTGTACAGCACTCCTAGATCCTATTGCCCTCCTTCCCTCCCTAGAGCTAATCACTATTCCATTTCTGTTACACTTTTATTACCCATAGATGTTTCGATAAGCCACATAGTATTGTTTTACATATTTTAATTTTTATGTAAATTTATTAAAATATCCTAACCCTACAACTTATCCTCTCATGTTGGATATTTATTCTCATTGACATATGGTCTGGGAAAAATGAGTAGGTGAAAAGTATTTGATGAAGAAAGTAAGGAGATTGGATATTTGGGGAGAATAAATGCTTGAAATAGTTATTGCAAAGAGTGGAGAGTCAATTTATCAGAGAAATAGTAGGATTAATCAGTAATATTGATCATCAGAGGTCAATGATCATAAATTTAAAGAAAGAGAGAGTTGATTAATTAGAATAAGAAAGCAGAGAAAATAATAGATGAAAGATCCCTCTAAGGTAGAAGAATGGTAGCAGTAAGAGAGTAGGAAGAATAAGGGACTGTAGTCAGAGAGGAGGATGTGATTGAGTTACTTATTTTAAAAGGAGAGGAGGTATGGATCTTGAAGTGGTCCAGAATATGGCCAAGGGAATGGGTAGATGTGAGGCAGAATGCTATAGAAAGTTATTAGAGAAGAAAAAGAATTGAGAGAGATCAGGGTGTTGGATTGTTCATTCATATGAATGCTGAATTATCCAGTATGATGGCAAAGACTTTACATGGAAGTAATGACTGTCAACCCGATGCCAAAGTCATCTTTTAAGGGGAAAATGACTTGAGACATGAGGAGGTGGTATAGTTGAATGGCTTGAGCCTCATGGGAAATTTTTTTCTACGGAGTTATGCTAGAGAGTTCTGGAAATGCTAACAGAGGGCAAGATGCCCTCCACAATTTGTCAACTCTAGGCATCTAAAAGTGTGAGAATAAAAGCGACCTGGCAAATAGGACAGTAGAAAAAACATGAATAAATGCTCACTGAAGTATAATCCAGCATTAGCAAAGCGTTCACTTGCAATGTGTGATATTCAAATAGTTTTGGAAAAAAAGCCTAAATGACTAAACATACTAAGTATTTAGATTGTTAGGTATGTATTTCTCAGTGTTGTTATAAGGTTTAAATGAGACAATATGTGTAAAGCACTTAGTCTTGTGGTTGGCACAGTATAGAAATGCAGAAAAGGTAACTATCATTATTTATTTTAGAATACCTAATCTGTATAATACTTTCCTTTTTTTTTAGAAGTATTGTAAAAATTAAAGTTATATTAAGAAATAGCTGGATAAAAAGAGAATGAAATTTTGGTGAGAAAAATAACTTTTTAAAATCTAGAGAAATCTAGACAAGTACTAAAGATTTTTAGATTACAGTCTTTGCATTTAGGTTCCCATCTGCTAATGTGGCTTGTGTCCATCCAATTCAAGAAAAGTCTGAGTGCTACAAAGTGCCACTGTTAGGACCTGGGGATACAGTGATGAATTACAAAAAAAAAAAAAAAAAAGATCCCTTGTCCTTAAAAGCTTATGAAGAATTTGAATAATAAAATAATTGAAGACTTTGAATATTAAAATTTAAGCTAACTCTCCTCTCCTTATGTATTAATCTTCATTCATACTTTGAAAAAAGAAAAGAGTTACCTTTCTGATCACCCCCACCTGCAGTCCTAAGTATTTCTCAATAGGCAACTGATTCTTACTGGTAGGAAGTGGCATGGGAAGATTAGATATATCTATTATTAGCTTACAGCAATTCAATTTAACAAGCATTTTAAAGAAAAATAAAGGAATATAATTACATTTATTCACCTATTTAGAATAATTTAAGCAATATTTTTCAATGTGTTTACTTTCGCAGAAAATTGACTGCAATAGTAATGACAGAATAATTTGGGACAAGAATCAGTTCCCATTCCTTGTCCTTCTTCTCTTTTAAACTAATAAGAAAAGTCATGGGAAAAAAATGGAGGCTGGCAAAAGTTTCTCATTTTAGTTGAGCTAAATTTGGGTCATTCTCTTAAAAGCTTCAGCTCCTAGAGAAAGTTATAATATTAAGGGAGGTAAGATATTTCTATAAGGCCGAGTTATTATTTTTATTATTTTAAATTAATTTTTTTCATTGTACATTTTTATGGGATATAGTTTGTTGTTTCAATACATGCATATATTGTATAATGATCTAATCAGAATAGCATATCCATCACCTAAATATTTATCATTTCTTTGTGGTTATAACATTCAAGATCCTCTTTCACGGCTATCTTGAAATATACAATACAATATTATTAGCTATTGTCACCCTAGAGCACCAGAACTTATTCTTCCTATGTAAATGTAAATTGTAACTTTGTACCAGTCTACCAACCTTTCTCGGGTCCCTCCTCCCCCCTCCTTTTCCCTAAGGCCAAGTTATTGTTTAATATTAATATCTATACAGTGCACATTGCTGTACCTCAATAAGGAAAATTTCACATTAATTTAAAAAGTTGTACATTTATCTATAAAAAGATATAAATTTATTCTTACCAGTAACCCTCTCATTTTGACACAGGATACTATCCCCTCTTTTCCTCAAGGGAACTGAGTCTTCAGTAGTTCTAAGAGTCACAGACTGATAACTTTCTTCACAAACAGGACTTCTTTGGGTGCAATATAATGCCCCACCTTGCTGGGCAGCCATTTGAGTGCCATTTGAATGATTTATTTTTGCTAAAGTATGGCACTCAGAAGAACAATAAGATGGCAGAGATGGTATCACAGTGACTAGGTCAGAGCAAGCCTCTGAGATTGGATGATTACTTTCTTGATTCCACTGATTCAAATTGTGTTCTGTCGGAAGCACATGTTTTGAATTACAACAGTTATGTGTAACAATGTTTTGAGAATTTTCAGGCCTTACTGATTGACACTGAGACACTTGTATATGTTTACCACTTCTAATATTTGATGTAGATTTAGGAGGATGAGGTATGATTAGTTTACCCTGAGCTTGAATGAATGTGTTAGCTTTGCTTGCAGACTGTGGTTGAATGACACTGCCTTTTCTGTTCGTATATATAAAGCCTGATCGGACTTTTGCAGATCCTGTTCTTCTAATTACTTTCGCTCCACCTCTTTGATTACCTTTCTGAGTTTTAGAATCATTGTTATGTACGAGGATTTTACTTTCCTCTTTTTTTGAGGCTGGCCAGGCTTGTTCAGCAAAGTTATAACCCGAAGGCATAAAACAGTTCAAAGGCACGTGGTCTGTTCCAAATCCATCTAAAGCAGCAACATTTTCAGAGACAGAATCAACCTTAGATTTTTTTCTATCAGCAGCATTTACAACACAAGCTGGGACACTAATTATGTTGCTGCCAGCACCACTTTTCATGTGGAATTGCTGAGACCACTGTTGAGGTGTTCCTGTTCTATTCTTCAGTAAATGATTGTCTTCAGCATTGTTTTCTCTATTGCTTTTACAACACAAGCTGGGACACTAATTATGTTGCTGCCAGCACCACTTTTCATGTGGAATTGTTGAGACCACTGTTGAGGTGTTCCTGTTCTATTCTTCAGTAAATGATTGTCTTCAGCATTGTTTTCTCTATTGCTAGTTTCATCAAACCACCTCAATTTTTTAATAGTCTTTGGGATTTCTGCACCTTTTTCTTTTTCCTTTGTTAATTCAATACTATCTCTGATAGCTGCTGCTTTTTGACTTCCAAATGTAAAGTCTTGATTTATAATTAGTGCCTTAAGATAATCATGTTCATATTTAGATTCTTTCTTCAAAATACTTTTAAGAAACCTCACATTATTTCTGTCATGAATGTTGTACTTCATTTTCATATGCTGGCCAACTAAGTCATGATCAGAAATTACATTAGACAATAATGTTGATGTTTCAGCTATTTTTTGTTTTTTATCTTTTAAATCAGGATTGTGAGGTATATAAGCAGTTTGAAATTTGTCTGGAAATAAAGGCAAGTCTTCCTTATTACAATTAAAATATTTTATCTTTTCACCTTTAACACCTTTCAATTCATCTAATTTATCAGAACACTGCACTGGGTTGATTTCTTTTATGTCTATACTATTCCTTTCTAAAGGCCTAGCTGATTGTGTATTAGATGGCAAAACTAAAGGTGTTGCCTCTGGTACAAATGAAGTAGGAATTGAATTAGTTCTATTTTCTTGAGTTAATTCAGAATATTTCTCTTGGTCTGAAAATGTAGCCACTTCCCGGGTTAGAGAATCTGGAGTGGTCTGGGCTTTACTGAATTTAAATGTTGGGCTCTCAGTAGCTAATGGCTTCTCACTTTTGAATACTCCAGAAGAGTCAGTTGTCCTCTTCCTGCTAGTTTCAGAGGTCTTTTCCATTTTTTTATCTAGTACAAATATGGGTGGATTATACGCGAAGGCTACTGAATTATTAGCAGTATTTGTGGTTCTTTCCACAGTTCTACTCAAAGTAGATGAGTTTTGCTCTTTATTATTAAAATGTTCCCATGAAGGTAGAACACTAGATTTACTTAAAATATCTGAGGAAGGTGTGGCAATCTGAGTTAACGGATCATCTACATTTGTAAGCCAATTATTTATATGTTGAGTTGTAGAGAATGACAGCTTATGTTCATCAAAGCAGTTTAGATTAATTGATTGCAGATTTGCTGATCTGAGGGAAATGGAATTCGGCTGGATTACTGTGGAAGGCTCCATATTAAGTGTTAAATATATTTCTTCATGCTCTCCAGCCTCAAGACTGTCTATACTTGAGAGGGTTTCAGAATTGGTTATTTGATTAACTTCATCACAAAATTTCTGGAAAACAAAAAACAAAAAACAAAAAAAAATTGTTTTACAGCTTAGAAAATTTTAAATGTTAAAATCAATAACTCAATATACCACTTTTACTGAGCCCAATTCTCCTTAGCATAAAAAATAGTGTAATATGACTATACACATTTAATATGACTATATCTGTGCAGCAGTCCTCTGGGTAAAAAACAGGAAGGTTACAAAGACTTACAGTAAAGTATGCCTGCTTTAATTTCAGTTCCTGAAGTAAGTACCCAATTATTCTAACCACAGTTATAACTTAGAAAATAATTTTGTTATTTGCTATTCCATTTAGAGTATGGAGTTTCTTGAAGGTTTCATAACAGCAAGTAAAATTCTGAAAAATCGTTATTCACAAATGTAATTTTTCCTGAGACATTCACTGGACTTGAATGAGGCTCCTGTAAGATCTGTGACCCGAACGTGAGCTTCCTGTTGGTAGGGGCTACATTTTTTTATAAAAATTCACTTTATCTATAGTAAGGTTTTCAACTCTGGATGCATATTAGAATTACATAAGAAACTTTGTAAAAATATCTATGTCTGGGTCCTGCTGATTTAATACTTGGATGTGTCTATATATTGGTATTATTATTTTTAGATTCCGTGGGTAATTTTAATATAGATTTAGGGTCAAGAATTACTGACTTTAATGACTCTTTTTTTGAGATTTAGCACAGTAATAATTTCCATAAATTCCATGGACATTCTCATCACTATTTCATTGAAATTTCCATGTAATTAATTAATCTTTAATAAATTTTTACAATCACTTCAATGTATGATAAATATTTAAAAATATTTGATTTCTCACACATATCTAGAATGCATTAGTCTGTATCACACATATAGAAATAAATTTTAAGATGTTAAATTGTAAGTCTAGTCAAAAAGTTGATTGGTATCAAAGAAAGAAAATTATAGTAGTCCCCCCCCATCCACCATTTTGCTTTCCTCAGTTCAGTTCTCTATGTGGGTTCAGGGATCCACTGGAGTTCTTGGAACATATCCCTTGTGGGTAAGAGGGGACTACTGTAGTGTCTCTTAAGATTTCTCACAAATGTTAGAAAATTTAAAATGTAGAAAACTTAAAAATTTTAGAGAGTTTAAATATTTAAAATTTAAATACAATTCTTTTTCCAGCCCAGAAAGTAAGCCAAGATATCAAGGAAATAAGTTACAGAATTAAAATATTTTAATTTATGCAGTTAATGCTTATTGATATGTTATTGTGAAATAAGTTTTGAAAATGACTCATGAGCATTTTATATTTCCAGCATTTACCCCCTGCTTATCACATCCTTAGGCACTCTTTTAAAGTGATGGTCACTCAGTTAAATCAGGGGAACAAAACAGAGCACACCTACTTCACTGCCTGTTCTTGGAATTGAGTTCTTTTAACTGATAATAATAAGGAAACTGGCCTGGGGGGCTTCCTTTGAGATTGCATCTAATGAAACATAGCAATCTGGGTTAGAAGGTCCTTCTAGATATGCATGTGATGTCCATGGCTCTAAGATTTCTGTTTGCATATCTCTGTGATGATCTCATTTCCCAAAGCATCTCAAAAGAAGTTTGTTTGGCAGCTTCTAATTTCATAAACTATACTTTCTTTTTTTTCCTCAGAATTTTCTCACCACTAAATAATGAAACATTATGATCAGCTTCAAGTTTTGCTTGTAAGTTACATTAGTGGTCCATCTTATCTATGTTCCCCTGCACGTAACATCTTTTTTTCCTCTGGCTTAATTTGATTTTGATTGCCTTTGTGTAGTGTGTGTATGTGTGGGCACACTTATCCTACCTGGAGTTTGTTGAGATTCTTGGAATCTGTGGATTTATAATTTTCATCAAATTTGAAACATTTTGAGCCACAGTTTCTTTAAATATTTCCTCTCTCCCTTTGTGGGATTTTAATTAAATGTGTTTGCTGTTTGATATTGCCTCACAAGTCACTAACACTCTGTTCATTTTTATTTTCTCAATCTTTTTTTCTCCCAGTGCTTCACTTTGGATAATTTCTGTTGCAATGTCTTCAAGTCCATTGATCTTTTTTCTGCAGTGACTACTCTGCTAAGCCCACCCAGTAAAATTTTTATTTCAGATATTACATTTTTCAGATCTAGAATGTCTATTTGGTTCTTTTAAAATATATTTCTTCATTATGTTCATTTTACTTTAATTTCTTGAAAATATTTATTAAAATGGTTTAAAATTCCTTACCTGTTAAATCCATCGTCTCTCTCATTTCTGTGTCTGATTATATTGACCAGTTTTCTCCTGGGTATGGGTCATATTTCCTGCTTCTTTATATGTTTGGTAAGTTTTGATTGAATGTTGACATTGTGAGCATTATGTCATTGCATGTCTAGATTTCACAGTCTTCTTTAAGAAAATGTTAAGTGTTTTTGACAGGCAACTGGGTTACTTGTGGATTTTTTTTAAGGCTTATCCAGAGAGTATGTCCAAGTAAAAAGCCTAGGTGCTCATAGAGCTTACCTCATTTGTTTCCCTTTTTCAAGATTATATCCTGTACTGCCAATTGTCCAATGACTAAAAACAGTTGTTGCATATATTTTATTCATAATTATATTTGTTTATGGAAGGAAGGCACATCTTCATAGCCAACAGAAATCTCCTGCTTTGCTTTTTTAGCCTTGTAACTACTGATTAGTTGTTGGATGAATCAGGCCAAGGTTATAAATATAATCTTAATATTGGTCTATTAAGAATCTCATCAATGTGTGTAATTATTCATGAAAAATATAGTACATGAACATGTAGGAAAATCAGCTGAAATCTATATTTATTTGTGCAAAAAATAACAGTAAATGCCCTACTAGGGGTAGACTACAAACATCATTTCTAATTAATTCTGTCATATTACCATTATGTTCAGGCTGCTTTTTATAATACAGTCTCTAACAGCGATACTTATATTATATTGTACTTTCAAGTAGCTTTCATGTTTTTCAGAAAATAACATTCAGAAAGCATATTTTTTGAAATAAAGAGAGATGGAAAAAGAATAGGAGAAGCAGGGAGAAAGGCAGGCAAAAAAAGGAAAAAACTAAAAAATTATTTCTATGGGATTTGTGATGAATTTATGCTGATTCATCCACACTCTCCTTCATGGCCTACCCGTGGCTAATGACATATATTTCTTTAGTGAAAATCACTGCAAAGGTGGGGCAGAATTATTACTACAAATTAGAATGTTAATAACATGTTTATAGTTTCATACTTGCAAACTGCTTAGATGCTGATCTTCTAGGAGTTTCTGAGTTTCCTCTAGTTTACGCTGAAACACATTTTTGTTAGCAGCCATGTTTGCCCTGCTGTTTTCCTTCATTTCTTTACCACAATTGATTTTGGATAAAAGATGTTTCTCATGCTCGTGATCATTTTTTGACAATGCTGAAGGCAAGGCAGAATTTATAGCTCTGTGAACCAGACATAAAAATATGTTTAGTATATTTAAATAGTTAATTTCTTTCTATAGGTATATAAGTGACACATTTGTGTAATATGTGTGTGTCCAGATAAGCACATATAAGGATATTGGAGAAATACACAGACATATATATCAGAATGGGAATTTAAGGTGATAAGTAGTAGAATAAAAATGGTTGTGAGAATATAGTGCCAATAAATAACTCCATCCATGTAAAAATGCCCAGTTACTTATGGCTTTGATTATTATATTTTATTTGTCTCCCATTTGGGATAGGGATAGAAGTAATTCCTGTAGATGTGGAGAGTCAGTTCTCAGTTGTTAAAGAGCATTCCTACATGGATAAGAATATGTTGCATTACCCTTCATTCCAAGTTGATGTTGTGACGAGTAGGTATTCCTGTAACTCTAATGGAGTTGTTCAAAGATACAAGCAGATAGAATACAAGAAAACTGCTTGTCAGAGTAGGCAGGATTTTCCTCCCTTCTTAACTATGCTTGGAAGTTTGGATCTTACTCAGTGGAGAAGAGTGTGTACATTTGTTGTCGTTTCAGTAATATAACCATGGTTTTCATGTTACAGAAGGAATACTTTTAATATAGTGTCTACTTTTAGTGTGCCAAAGTATCACCCCAAAATTATTAGTGCATGGCATAATCATCTGTTAGGCTTTTGTTTCTTCTGGAAACCTATGTCACATTTCAACATATATACAAAATTAAAAGCAAAGAACTCAGGAAGATTTTTGGTAGAGGATGGGATTGGGATGAGGATATCATACGGCTGACTGCCTGCAGGACTAGGGCAGGTAATAAGAATCCCAGGGGCATTTATTCCAAATTCAGACAAGATTGGGTGCATTCAGGGTGGTATGGCTGTAGACTCAAATTCAATAAATTATTCCCAATTCAGTAAGAATAAAAATGTTTTAGAAGGTGACACATGGCCACAAGTGACATATACCTATCTCCAATACCCATATATATCTTTATTTGGACAGACTGGAATAGTCAAGGTCAACAATTATTAGATTCCTAACTATCCCTTTGTGATCACAGGGAAATCAGGGAGAGCAGGAAGGTATTTAGTACAAGTACCTAAACATTGAGAATATGTTTCTGTCTGTTCCTTTTATACTTTCCTATTCTTACGTAATCCTTCCCCTTCAGTCACCCTCCCCCCCAATATATTGCTAAATCTACAAAATATCTAATAAACTCAATTTATTTACCTTTAAAGTTGTCGTCTCTCAATTTTTTCTTCTCTATTCCTTTCTTCTCTATGTCACTTTCTTCTCTTCTCTTCTCTACTTTCTTCCCCCAATGAGGAGGATTGAAGGGAGGGATGGGAATAAAAGGAGATGGAGAGGTAGGAATAGAAGGAGAGTGAAGCATGGGGGGAAAGGAAGAAGAAATCATAAGTGGAGAAGAAACAGGAGAAACTGGAGAGGGAAAAGCTAAGTAATTTGGAGGCAAACGCGGAGAGGGAGACGAATGTAAAGGAGAGGAAATAAGAGGGATAGATGAAGGAAGCAAGGATGGAGAAGAAGAGGAAGTTGAAGGAGAGGAAAGAATAGATGATGAGGAAGCAAACAGTGCAGAGGGTGAAGAAGAGGATGTGGAAGTAGAAAGAGATGAAGACAAAGAAGATGGAGAATGACAGGGGGATAGATGGGAGAGAACTGAGGTAGGTGGATGAGCTACAAAGGCCTGGGGCTGATTTGACAGTGTTGTCGCTTGTGGAACAGATGGCTGGACCGACTGAAAAGGATCTAAGCTAGCAGGATGTTCAGAAAACGGAGTGATATAAGAAAGAGTGGGGACTGGTTGACGAGAGGGATGACTGGATAAACAGGAAGCCTTCAAAACAGGGAGCGCTTCCAAAGGGGTTGGGGAAACAACCAGTTGAGCTGGAAGGGAACGACGAACCAGGGCAGGCATTAGAGTGGCTAGGGTAGAACGCTGTGCTGGAAGGAACTGCTTAGGCCTGAAAGTTTTGTAAAATAACTTGCTCTGTGAGTCAGGATCAGGAATGACTGAAGAACTTTGGGGTGGGTGGGGTAGACGGTCAGGTGGGCCAGAAGGAATTGGGGCTGGTAGACGAGGGCAATTGCTAGAAACACTACCCCTGGAAGTAACTGGGGCTGGAGGGCGAGGAAGATATGTGACTGGGTAAGATAATGGGGCTGGTAGAAAGGACTTTGGAAGAGTAGAGGGGACAGACGGACGGACAGGCAGGGGCTGGCGGGTGGGAGAAACAGTTGGGTAGCTAGGAAGAATTTGGGAATTGTGGGATAGCAATGGGGCCCATGAAGGAGACAGCTGATCAGGTAAGTAGGAATCAGATGTGGAGACAGCTGGGCAGGCAGGAATGGATCTGCACAGGTGGAAAAGCATTCGGATAGGCAGGTAGAGAGATAGCCTTGGTAAGTTTTGTTTTTTGTTTTTTTTTGGTTTACTGGGCTGTCTCTAGGCTTTCGATTCATGTTATTTTTTGTCTTTAGGGTCCATTCATGATCTTCCTTTGATGAACCAGTGTCCTCTCACTTGAACTGAGAAATGTACACAGCTTGAGTCCCCCTTGTATTGTTCTTAGTTTTTACAGTATTTTCACTTCTCAGAAGTCTGTTACTCATATAGATACATGAGTATGGGCTGGAATATCTGGTTTAAAGCTCTGGTACAAAGGGTAAGCAGAGGTCAAATAGACAACTGCTCAGCTCTGGCCAGACTTCTCAGGATAGCATGTGGTTCAGGATCAACTGCCTCATCACGAATACATGGATATTGGAGATAGATATCTAACAATATCATTTTATTAATGTATAAGTATTTAATATGGGAGAGAATATCCCTCTTTTACCCTACTCCTAACAGAAGGGTCAAGTATATAGCTTTGTGATAAGGATCTGGTTGTGATGAAAGGCTGATTACTACTTATATATTTAATTTTAGTCCCTTATTAATATTTATATCTTGTTATTTCCTGAAGCAGCTTCTATGTTCATAAGAACATATTCTCTGATTTTTCTTAATAATTATCTACCACTAGTATTTTCCATATTAGAACACTCTCATGAGTACTAATATACCTCTGCTTCTTTGGAAGCTCATGAGTACTAACATATCTCTGCTTCTTTGGAAGCTCCCTGCTTTTTTTGTATTATTTTATTCCTGAACACATTTTAGGTTTATATTCCACTGAAAATGTATTTTAATGTAATAATGGTTTATTATTATTAATATCTAAGGCTTAATTATATTTCCCTGCTTTTTTTGTATTATTTTATTCCTGAACACATTTTAGGTTTATATTCCACTGAAAATATATTTTAATGTAATAATGGTTTATTATTATTAATATCTAAAGCTTAATTATATTCATAATGGTTTATTATTATTAATATCTAAGGCTTAATTATATTTTCAATAAATATAAATGTTTCCATTAACCTAAAACCTGATCTTTAATATTCCAATATCTCATATTGCATAGCACTTTATAGTTTATGAAGCAGTTTTTTTTTGGTGGCTGACCAGTACAGGGATCCGAACCCTTGACCTTGGTGTTATCAGCACCACATTCTAACCAAGTGAGCTAACTGGCCAGCCCAACAAATCACTTTTATTTATATTATTTAAAGCTGTTTGTTATCTGTGGAGAGAAGTCCAACTTTTTAGTAAGTAAACCATAGTATTCTCTCTATACAGTGTAAACATTTGTTGTTTTCCAAACATATAACATTTATGTGACATATATACACACATATTCATAGATAGATATAGATATCATGAAGTCATAGTCATCATAGTATATTGCAATAATAACATGAAAACTAACTAGATATTCTAATGCATAATGAAGATCATTTCTCATAAAGCAAAGATGATATATGTTATTTAATGATCCTAGCACAGACAGGCAATGATAACTATGTTTGTTTGCTACAGGAAATCAAAGTTGTTCTGACAGTTTAACTCTTCTAAGACTTTAAGCAACTGCACACTTTTGAATAAGAAAAATATCTATGCCTTCCATTCATAGTACGAGAGTTTTTTTAAATTGAAAATATCTGATTAGCACAAAGGATAACAATTGATACACAGTAAAAGAATCCTAAAAGTGAAGAAGCCCTGTATGTAAAAAAATGTACAGTACTTCTATATTCCCCCTGAACCTTAGAATTCCCCTCTAATTGTCTGTTACCTTCTCCTTTCAGATAAGCTATCCATAGAGTACTCTAAAATTATACTGCCTTCACTGTTCGATTTGTTCCTTAACTGACTGCTATCTGGTTTCCACCTCCACCAGTTCAATGCACCGCTTGCTTGCAATGCACTAATTGGCTTAATTGCAAAAGTAGACACTTCTTGACACTATCTTTTCTAAACTTAATTCCCTTGGTTTCCATATCATCATGTTCTCCGGGTTATTTTCCTACTTCTCTAGTTTTTCCTTCTCGGGCTCTTTCTTGAGCTCCTCTTTCTTTGCCTGTCATGTGCATGCTGGAATTTTTGAGAGTTATGTGACCCTTTTCTTTTCTTACTCCATCCATACTCTCTGTGTTGTCTTGTTTATACTGTCTCTGTGATCTTATCTATATCTGTGTGTGAATAAAGGGTTAACAAAATCTATTTTCCTGTATGGGCCAATTCAATTTTGGGTTAACTTTCTAAGTATGTTCTCCTGGATTATTAGTAGGATTTGAGCTGTTACAAGGCACATTGATTATGGTAAAAAAGGACCCTTTATTGGTAAGCTGCATCTGGACTGAGAGGACTGTGAATAAACCATAATACCTCCTGATAGGAAGCTATAGCTTTGGGTTTCCCTGATTGCGGTAATTCTTGTAACTGAACATCTCATTTGCATGGATCTGGAAGCTATTCATATGGAGCCATTACAAGAAATATTGGTTCCTGTTTGGAACATGGGGTCTCTAGTCCAGGGAGGCTATACATTCACCCATAGTGATCTAGTTTCCTTACAGCTGAGCTGTCACTTGTGGGGGTTAAGGGCATAGCAAAGACTAGCCCCTTGACTGCTTACAGCCTGCCATGAGGATTTCTCCTATTAAAGGATGATGCCTTGTTGGCATGCAGTGTTTTCTGTCCTTCTCTAATTGTAGTCAAACATGACCTGTTGTAGTCATGGGAATTTGATTGTTTAGCTGAAACCAAGACCACCACCGGTGAATACTGAGCACCGGCTTTAACTTTGTCCATTCATTGATGACTGAGAAATTGGCTCCTGAATATCCCATAAGTGTCTCAAACTCACAACTTATTATCCTCCTTCTAATTACTCCCTCTCCTAAATCTATTTATTCCTCCCTCATAGTAATTAATTTTTTTTTATTGTGGTAAGAACACTTAACATGAGATCTACCCTCTTAACCTCATAGTCTTTATTTTGATAAATGGTTTCACCATCCATTCACTGATCAAATTCAATCTCTAGAGTCATCCTTAATTCCTTTCAATCATCTTCCAAATCTTAAGTCGTTATCAAATCACATTGATTCTGCCTTCTAAATAGCTGTCAATAGTCATCATTAACTAAAGTACAACTTTATCTGATTTTCCTACCTTTAATGTTAATGATCAAATTCAATCTCTAGAGTCATCCTTAATTCCTTTCAATCATCTTCCAAATCTTAAGTAGTTATCAAATCACATTGATTCTGCCTTCTAAATAGCTGTCAATAGTCATCATTAACTAAAGTACCACTTTATCTGATTTTCCTACCTTTAATGTTAACCTATTCTCTTCCATTCTGGCAATATTCCTAAAATATAAACGTTGTGGGCTTGCTTCAGATCTTTCAGGAATTGTTTTCAGAATAAACTCCTTACCAAGGCTCTTCATGGTTTAATTCATGGTTTCTTTTCCAGCCTATCTGCCCACTACTCTCTTTTCACTGTACGCACTAGTCAAATTGAACTGCTTGTAGTTCCCTTAACGCAACATGCCCTTTCATGCCTCTGTGCCTTCTCACACATTAATTATTCCTTCCATCTGAAGTTCCCTCTCAAGGTTTGTCTCTGATGAATATCCTCCTCATCTATAGAACTTCAGGCCAAGTTTATACCCTCTGAGAAGTGTTCACTTATGTCAGTGATGTTTCTCCATTCAAAGTATTTACTGAATACTTCCAACATGGATAGCACATCTAGAATATTATAATCTGGTTGGGGAACAAAAGGACACATAAACAACATGCACAATCATAACTTTCATATCTATTTATAAAGCCTAGACCTCTCACCTCATCTTTGGTTAAACTGTTTTTACACATTTCTACTTGGATATTTATTCCCTCAATTCAGAAGGCCCAAATGAAATTTTAAAAAGTCACAAAACTCCCTCAATGATCAAGCCACAAAATTTTAGCTTCTTGTGGTGGTACAAACTATGCTATCTACACTAAGTGAATCATTGTGCAGTGTATGCATGCATTGAAACAACACTCTGTACCCTGCAAATATGTACCAGTAAATGTTAAAGTAAAAAAAAAAAAAAAAGGAGCTAAATTGTGGCTCTCAAGAAACAGAAAAAAACCAGTCAGCTTCTTTTGCTTTTTTCATTGCCTTTAACCTACCATATACTAAACTCATAATCTATTCTTTTCATGAAATATCTTATCCTTCTATCTTTCTTTCCTACTTTACCACCACTCTTCTAATGTAAGACCTTTTAAACTCATGGCTGGACACCTCCTGATTTTCTTGCTACTATTCTCTTTATACTCCAATTCTTATATTTCTATTTGATCAACACCCTTAAACTCTTATTTCTTTATATCACTTCTGTGCATTGTGAAGGGCATTGTTTTCATTCTTTCTTCTTTTTCATCCTCTCCTTCTAACCACTCGAAATCTTTTTATTCTTTATTAGATCCATCCATCCTGTCTTCAACAAAATAGTACTATCCTAGTTTAGGCAGTAACAGTGTAGTCCTTGGATTATCCCAATAATTTCCTCCCTGGTCTCCTCTCCTCCAAGTTCTCTCTATCCACTATATTCTCCAACATTTGCACCATTTATCTTTCTAAAATAATAAAGACAATGATATCACTCCCTGCTTAAAAACCTTCATTGGCTCTCCACTAGTTGTAGGATAAAGTTCAAACTCTCTAGCTAGACATACAAACATTTCACATCTGATCTCAATCTACATTTCTATTCATCTCCTGTCCTACCAGATGCACATCCTGTGGTCCTGCCACTCTGAACAAGTTCTGTTTCCTTCGGGGTCTGTGCCTTTCACAACACTGTAACCCTGCACATGCCTAGACCCAACCCATGCTTCTTTATTAAACAATTCTTACTCATCTACTTTCTAACTTCAATTTTGTACTTTATCATTTTACTAGTATTTCTGTAACAGCCCTCATTACATAGTATTACATGTATATTATGATGTAACTACCATTATATGAACTTATAACGTATCTGCAAATTCTTCTTGGGTGAAGGACTATATCTCATTCATATTAACCCATGCTAACAATGTCTAGCACAGAATAGGTACTTGAGACATTTCACATATTTATACTACTTTACCTTTCTAGGCTGAATTCTGTTTCGCATCATTTTTATATTCATATTTAAACATAGGATCTCTTTCATCTTAAGAGAAAAAGCCATGTCTTGGCCCTACGTCCCCTCTGGCTATTGTCCCATCACTCTTTTACTTTCACAGTGAAGCTACATTTGTTATCTTTCCTGCTCTCCATTTCTCTTCATCTCGTTGCAGTCTATTTTTTTTTCTTTCTTTTTCTTTTTTTCTTAAATGTATTTGATTTTTTTTTTGGCAGCTGGCCAGTAAGGGGATCTGAACCCTTGACCTCAGTGTTATCAGCACCACACTCTAACCAAATAAGCTAACTGACCAACCCCTGCAATCTATTTTCTTTTCCTACTACCCCACTGAAATTGCTCTGACAAAAGTTGCCAGTGACTTATTTGTTGTGAAATATAGTGGACACATTGCTTCTATGCTGAATATTCTCTGACGCTCCATATTGACTTTTCACACTTTTGTACTTGACTTTGTGCTCCACAGAGATTGAATGATCCCTTATTCTTTGATTTAAGCTGAGTTTGGCCAATGGAAGGTAGAAGCAGGAGTTGGGA
>NW_007737129.1:51568-53216 GCF_000696425.1 Galeopterus variegatus
GGACTCTATGTATAATTTAATTGGTCAATGATAGAATATTACTTTAAAACTTTTGAAAAAAAGTATTTAAAAAAATAATGTAAAGATTGAAAATTTTGACATCCAGTTCCCAAAAGAGAAGCTATTACCTCAAAATTTTTATCAAAATTTTAAGAATATTTATCTGGAAGAAAGAAACCTTAAGAAATGTCTAGGATCTTCATTCTGGCATGTAAACCCCCTATATTTGATCTCATAGTCCCATACTTTTCTGACAAAATTTATAAATATTCCTATGGAAAAAAGGGTAAGATTAAAAACACAAACTAACATTTATTGAGCACTTAATCTATTTTTAAGTACGTTATAAGTATTAGCTAATTCAATCTTCACTATGGCCTATGAGGCAAATGCTATTTGAATACTGTATCTGAGAAAACCAAGACATAGAGAAGGCAAGTAACTTGTTCAAGATCATACATTATTATGGACAGTCATCCGTACACTGCTCTGTACAATCTCTAATCCAACCCTGCCTCCTATGTGTATCCACTTTCCTAAAGCCTTCCACTGTGTACTTTGGTATTCAACCTACTCTACTTCCCCTACTTCTCTCTAAATATTTTCTTCACCTTCTTGTTTGAGTTGAAACATAGCTGTCTTTTAAGGATATTGCTTCTCCTGCAGCCCTCTGAAATGAGACTTTATTTTCCTCCCGTCATATAGTATAAATAACTGAAGAGCTGGAGGTAGGGTAGGTGACTTTCTAGCTCTAGCTCTCCACTGACACCTCTAAAATGTCTTCCTGTTTTCTGCTTTAAAACACCAATTTGTCATCAGACTTTTCCACTCTTACAATGTTTGTAATTTACCTTAGAATGTTTAAACAAAAATGTTATATTATTATGTAAGGGTTAGTTCAAACTTGAATTATAGAGACAATCCATTTCCCTAATCAATTGGTGATAACATAATATGCTAGTAAAGAATGCACAGTTACGGGAATGGTCTGCTGATATTCTAATCATAAAAGACCAATACCCTTGAAGCAGATACTATCAAGCTTTAGATATTATCTTAGTCCATTTGGGTTGCTATAACAAATAATTTAGTCTGGGTAACTTACAAACAACAGGAATTTATATCTTACAGTTCTGATGGCTGGGAAGTCCAAGATCAAGACACTTGGTGGTGTCTGTTGAGGGCCCACTTCCTCATACATGGTGACTTCTATCTGTGTCCTCATATTGTGGAAGTGGCTAGCTAGGTCTCTGTGGTCTCTTTTATATGGACACTAATACCAATCATGAGGGCTATACCTACCTTTATGGTTGTTTCCCCTGTGTTCTTAAAGAACTACACTTTGGTTTTCATGGTCTAATTACCTTCCAAGGCCCCACCTCCTAATTCCATCATTACTTTGTGGATTAGAATTTCAATATATAAATTTTTGGGGGGTGGGGGGAAACAAATATTCAGACCATAGCAAATATTCTCTGTTTATCGAATTAGCATATTCAATGTCCAAAATGGGTTTTTATCAGTGAATAGCCTAATGAATTTAAAAGTGGTCTTTCTTTATTGAAATTAAAGGTATTCAAGATAAATGGACTTTTCAAAACATATTTTAATCACTCCCTACACTTTCATGAACAGAGAATAAGACTAT
>NW_007737129.1:53868-54844 GCF_000696425.1 Galeopterus variegatus
GGACTTTTCAAAACATATTTTAATCACTCCCTACACTTTCATGAACAGAGAATAAGACTATAGGAAGATCCTTTACCCTTAGGAATGGCCTCTGAGGCTTGACCTCTAATTGGTCTGTGTCCAGCCATTAATATGGGAAAGTTTCTGATTGTTCATTGCCAGAAGGCACAGAATTCTGTCCCTGGAATATAGTTATGTATGTCTCAGTAGTCCTTTCATGCAAAGCGTAGTCAGAGCACCTAAAAGGACAGAGATCTGGGACTTTATTGAGCTTACTGAACAAGTTGTGTGAATTTTTTTGTATCTGCTGCTAACCAATGTGTAGTTGTGTTAGATTATAGTCTAAGACTTGACTTTATTAGTCCTCACTATTGTTGTCTATCAAAAAGAACTTAAAAGTTGTGTATGACAAAGTTTAACTTAGGTCAACTCACAACTACCCATTCCTGCTTCTTGTTGCTGTTATCTAATGACCTCCCAGTCATTACCTTTCATTCACTGATGATAATTTAAGTGTATTCTTTCATTGTCTCTTTAAGCAAATACAAGGAAATTTTTTGAGTACTACCTGTGTACTAGCGCTTTATTATTTCATCTAATCTACTAGCTCCAATCCTTCCAATTCTTTTACTCTACTATTTTCATTCCAACAATTTTCTGACCTCACTGAAACTCCCAATTGATTGTTCTTTGTAGCAAGGGGAAGAGTCAGATACCATGCATACCTGGTGATCTTTTGTTTTAATCCTCTTAATTTGGATATAACTAAACTACTAGACAACTAAATAAATAGTTGTCTTTCAACTATTTTGTTGAAATTTTGTTCTTGCTCTTTATTCATGGCATTATATATTCTTAAAATATTAATTTAATATTTTAAATAGTTAATATATTCATTTGGTTCAGAAACAAAAAGATCTCACTCTATATGTTTATATTTATGTACAAGGGTACTTCAAAAAGGTTGCGGGAAAAT
>NW_007737129.1:54959-56416 GCF_000696425.1 Galeopterus variegatus
ACATTTGGAAGTCTTGCTGTCACTAGTCACTGGTATATTTCTTTACTGTTTCTTCCTGCAAATATAAGGAAATATAAATATATATTCTAATTTTTCCCTTTTCTTACACAGAAGGAAGAATATTATATATTTTGTTTTGGACCTTGTTTTTATACATTTAACAACATACCCTGGCAATCAAGGACAGATCCAGATTTTATGAGGATGTAAGGCTTATACAATTTGAGGTCCCTTAATAAACAGAAATTATGCAAAATTATCAATATAGAGCAAAGGGCAGCTCTCTCCACCTGGAGGCAGGCAAGACAGTATGCCTGAGGTCCTAGGCAGAAGTCAAGGGCAGCCTCCTCTGCCAAGAAGCAGGCAAGTGAGCATGCCTGGGGTCCTAAGACAGGAGCCAATGGCAGCATCCCTGCCTGGAAGCAGGCAAGGAGCATACTTGAAACACCACTTCCACCTGGGTGGCCCACCACAGCCACTGCCATAGCCACAGCTGCCAAAAAAGAGGCTCAATGCCATGGCAAGAGCCATAGCCACTGTACAGGTGGTCTACTGGACGCTTGACTACATCAATGTAAGGAGAGTCACCAGCAGAGACCAGAAAAAGAAGAAGACCTCTCTCTCCTCAAAACCCACTCCAGAGTAATAGAAGAAGCAACTGCTCTACCAGATGANCAATTTGAGGTCCCTTAATAAACAGAAATTATGCAAAATTATCAATATAGAGCAAAGGGCATCTTTCTCCACCTGGAGGCAGGCAAGACAGTATGCCTGAGGTCCTAGGCAGAAGTCAAGGGCAGCCTCCTCTGCCAAGAAGCAGGCAAGTGAGCGTGCCTGGGGTCCTAAGACAGGAGCCAATGGCAGCATCCCTGCCTGGAAGCAGGCAAGGAGCATACTTGAAACACCACTTCCACATGGGTGGCCCACCACAGCCACTGCCATAGCCACAGCTGCCAAAAAAGAGGCTCAATGCCATGGCAAGAGCCATAGCCACTGTACAGGTGGTCTACTGGATGCTTGACTACATCGACGTAAGGAGAGTCACCAGAAGAGACCAGAAAAAGAAGAAGACCTCTCTCTCCTCAAAACCCATTCCAGAGTAATAGAAGAAGCAACTGCTCTACCAGATGACCAGACATCAATGTAGAGATGCTAGAAATATGAAAACCCAACAAAATATGACACCACCAAAAGAATACAGTAATTCTCAAATAACCAGACCTGGTAGAGCAGGAAACCCTTGAAATGACTGGGAGGAATTCTGATCAACAATCTTAAGGAAACTAATTGAGATATGAGAAGACTCAGTTACACAACATAATGAAATGAGAAAAAAAAATACAGGATATGAAGGAGGAAATTTACAAAGAGATTAATACTTTAAAAAAGAACGTAGCAAGAGAAAAATGGCGACGGGTATGGAGCGCCCGTGTCAGGAAACGGCGCGATCCTGAGAG
>NW_007737130.1:0-350 GCF_000696425.1 Galeopterus variegatus
GTTTGTTTTCTGTGTTTGTTGGTTCCTGAAGTTGCCGCTAATGATTTTGTTCGTTTGTTTTTTTTTTCATGATTGTCATTTTTATTATAGTAGTGGGTTTTGATTTTACTTGGATTGTTATGGCAGTGGTAGTTATCTTTCAGGATCTAATCCCAGTACTCCCTTGATAATTTCTTGTAAGGGTGGTCATGTGGTGATGAACTCCTGCAATTTTTGTTTGTCTGAGAAATATACTATTTGCCCTTCATTTCGGAAGGACTGCCTTACAGGGTAGAGTATTCTTGGCTGTTAATCTTTGTCTTTTAGTATTTTGAATATATCATCCCATTCCTTTCTAGCTTTTAGGGTTT
>NW_007737130.1:678-1446 GCF_000696425.1 Galeopterus variegatus
TGTAATTATTGTTTTTTTTTTTTTTTTTTCCCCAGGCTCCCCCTCCTTTTGCCGGACCCCTCCCCCCTCTGTGCGCTCAGAACAGGGCTGAGGCGTGTCTTCTGCAAACCTCGTCTTTCAGCTGAGACATCAAAGTTGTGCCTTCCCCGCCCTGCCCAGAAGGTGTCTAGTCTCTCCAACTGCAGGGTGTGAGCTACTCGGGGGAGGGTCCCATAGCACACAGTTCCTCTTTGACTCCCCCCAGCACGGGTCGCCCGGGGCACCCTCTGGGAGTGCTCTCCGGCAGCTTCAATGCAGCTCCAGAGCGCTCTGGGCTCCCCTCTCCCCACCAGAAATCAGTTAGGGGTTCTTCCAACTGAGGCCCACAGAGATGGTATCTGCCTCCCGGAAACAGGGAGTTTACCTGGGGCCGAAGCCCAGGGTGTGGTGGAGAGACGATCTGGGCGGGCTCCTCTTCCCTGCCCTCCCGACAGTGACCGGGGGCTCCCCACGCTACCAGCCCCGTCAGAGATCTGCGGGGAGAGTGGGATTGTAGGCCGGTCCACAGGCCCCAGGGTGCCCTGTGTCGAGGTAAGCAAGTGGCACGTCTCAGTGAGGAGCCGTGCGAAGCAGAGATGACTGGCCTGCCTGCTCTAAGCCGGCCGTCTCCACCCCCCACCTGAGAAAATGGAGGCAGCTCTGTTGCGGGCGCCTAGCCTGGTGTGGTAGGTGGGAGCCAGGCGGGCAGGGAGCAGTCGGGCTTCGCCCCGCCAGCGGGGCCGGGCTGGG
>NW_007737130.1:1937-40454 GCF_000696425.1 Galeopterus variegatus
CTTGGGCGCTCTCAGGAGTCTTCTTTTGTGTCGGCCCTAAAACCTCGAACCTGTTGTTGCTTGTTTGTCGTTGTAGGTTCGTTGTTCAAAGATTTATTTATTTTTTGTTGCTCTTGGAAATGCAAATAGTACTCTGGTATCACAGCGCACGCTTCTCAGGGTCGCGCTGTCTCCTGGCATGGCCGCTGCAGACCCATCGCCATCTTGGTACTTGAGAGGCATGAAGCACAATAACAAAGAACAAGCTCCCTGGAGTCAGACTCCCTGGGTCAAACCCTGGCTCCGCCTCTGGGAGTTATGCAGCCTTGAATGAGTCCTCTGTGCTTATTTCCTCAGTTTCTGAGGCTGGGAAGTCCAAAGTCCAGGGAACACATCTGGTGGTGGTGACAGTGACCTCTCACATTGCAAGATGGTGGAAGCAAAGACAGCAGAGAGAAAGAGCTATCTCCTGGGAACTCGAAGTTCTGGGCTGGGAACTCTAGTTGCCCGCTGTCCCTGCCGCTTCGGGCTCCCCCTCAGTCCACTTGAGGGGCTGAGGAAGAATTCCGCGGCTTTTAGGCACAAACTCTCTCCATAGAACTGCTGTGTTGTTTGCCAAAGCTTAACCAGCGGTCCCATTGGGAAGAGGAACCCCGCGCCTAAAGGCTCCCTTGAACCTGGGCGGCGGGGCAGGGGCGGGAGACCCCCACGCAGCTCGGCAGGGCCCGGGTGGCGCACCCGCCTTGATGGGTGTCCTTCTAACTGTCCAAACCATGGGTCCTCAGTGGTTATGAATATGGATTGTCTTATTCATCCTAAAAATGCTCTGGGATGCAATTTAGGATGGAGTTTCTAGGATTGGCACATGATAAAATTTTCACTAGGTAAAGGCAGAGTGACAAAAATAAGTACCAGTTAGTGTTCCTTGTGTTGGAACACTCTCCATCTCTCTCTCTCTCTCTCTCACTCGCCCACCTTCTTTGCATGTTCTACCTCTCAACTAACTCACTGTCTTAAAGAAGCCTTCCCTGACCCCTAGACCAGACCAGCTACTACACTTGTGTGATGTTTTCATAATACCTTTTGGCTTTCTTCCTTCACTTATTATAGTTCGTAATTACTTGTTTATGTGATGCTTTAACTAATGTTTGTCTTAGGGTAAATGGTTGTCCCAGTTTGGGAGAAACTGGGACTTGGGACTGGGACTTGGGGGGACTTGGGGGTTTTCCAGGATGCAAGATTTTCTGTGCTAAAACTGGGAGAGTCCTGGTCAAACCAACGTGATTGGACACCCTGGTTTGCCTCCCTCTTGAGATAGGATGCTCCATGAGGGCAGAGACTGTCCTCTTCGTTACCATTTAATCTCCAGTGCCTGGCACAGACCTGGTTCACAGTAGGAACTCAGAACACATCAGTTGAGTCAGTAATGGAGTGAATGAATATGTCAGTGTAAGCTGAACTTTTCTTGTTAGAAGCCTCTTTTTTCCCTGAGATTATTCTTTCTATTTTAGGTGTTAATTGTTCCTTTTTTATAAATTGCCCTTATTTGACATAATTTAAAGTTGATGATGTTGTGTAGTTCCTTGCCTTCCCTCACCCCCTTCCCATTTGGGGGTTGGAAAGTCTACTGATTTGAGGAATCACTTGTTTAGTGAAAAGAGAACCATAATAGTTGGGGTCAAGGTAATTAAAGAAGGTCTGTCCTTGTGCTAAGATGCTAGACTATGAAGTTCATGAGGGCAGAAATTATGGATATTCAGTTCACTTCTATATTCCCAGGGCCTACCACAGTACCAAGGATATAGAAAGACTGAATAAATATTTGTTGAATAAATAAATGAATAGATTCTCTTCCCAGCCTCAAGACCTTGTGTGCATAGCTCTCTTTCCTCCCTAACATCTAGCTAAATCTGTCCACAACCGTAACTATGACGTCCTCATTCATTGCTGCTGAATGAATGAGAGGTAAGTACCATTGCAGATGAGTAAGCACATGATCTGTCTCTACCTGTTCTCACATATGCATTTATATACTTCCCTTACTTAAAGGGGTTGCCATGGTCTGCTACAAAAAACCATTGCAGCATCTTGAATACTGAGAGCACCACTCTCTCACCCACATGGCTTTTGTTCAAGCTCTTCCCTCAACCTGGAATGCCTATTCCACTTAATCTAGTAAAATTCTACTAGTCTTTTAAAACTAAGCCTATGTCCCTTTCCCTAAGAAGCCACCTCAGTATTATTCCACTTATCAAAAATAAAATCAGAACAAGTTAGGAAAATTTTAAAATTTAGCGTCGTACAAAAAGTACAGATTGTGATCAGCCAGACTTCTTGAAACCAAGTGGTAAGAAACTTGCCTTAACAGCAACTACAGCGCAGTTTATAAAGCAAAAAGGAGAAAGTATTTTGACCTTTTTCATGATTGGCTGTTATACATTACAGTTTTTTTAGGGCAAGCAGAACTGTTTAAACTGGTTTTTCTATAGCTGATTGGTTTAATTTCACTGAATCATGAAGACAGGGATATAAAGCTTACATTTTGTGCTTTGTTTATGATTAGAGTGAGCATTTAAGGAAATCAGGTTTTGGCTACTTGGTTATGGGCAGTTGACCTGGAAGTATATATCTAAACTGTAGCCTATAGTTTTATTTTTCTTTAACACACTCCTCACTCCCTATGCCCCTTCACAACATTCTGTGTTTTGTCTTTACCATCCCATGGACCACATTGCATTCCATTTGTCTATTTATTTATATAGCTCCTCCCTAGATAGGAGCTTCTTGAAGGAAGGACTCTGTCTGATTCATCTCTGTGTCCCTAGCACTTAATAGAGGGAGAGGGCAAGCTATTAGGTGGCTAGTAAGTGTTTGTAAAAGGAAAGAAATGTATCTGTTATCTGTTGCCACAAAAATGCTAGATGACAAAGGAACACAAAACCTCAGTGACATGCAGCAGTAGACATTAATTTTTGCTCGCAAGTCTGTTGGTTGGCTGAGTGATTCTGGTGTCCTGGGCTTGTCAGCTGCTGGTTAATGTGGAGGATTTGCTGGTCTTGCCTGAGCAAGATATATCTGGGGCATCACCTGAGACAACAGGGCTGATTCTGCTCTGCTGCACATGTCTTTTTGTCCAGCAGGCTAGCTTGGGCATGCTCTCATGGCCAAGGCAGAGGATCAATAAAAGGAGTAGAAGGACACAGCCCTCTTGAGGACTAGGTCTGGAAAACTGGTACAGTGTCACTTCTGCCTCATTCTCCTGGCGAACAAGTCATGAACTAGCCCAGATTCAAGAGGTAGGGAAACATACCCACCTCTCAATGTAAGGAGCTACAAAGTCTGATTGCAAAGCATGTGGATTCAGGAAGGGTATAGAATGGGGACTGTTTTTGCAACCTCTGCCTCAGTCAGGGAGCCAGCAAGGAAATGTCTTGTCAGTTTCTTTCCAAAAGGATCATTTTACCTTGACATCTAAATGAATTTATCAGAAAGGTTTTCAGCAATGGAGCCAGGGCCTTACTTGGGAGAGAGTGACTTCCCCCCCATAAAGGTATTCAGCAGGAAGCTGAATTCCAGTCATAGGAACATCAGGTGACAGGAGGATAGGACTTCCTTTAGCCCTGAGGGTCAGTGTTTTTACATACTTTGCCCTTTTCTTTCCAGATCAGCGAAGACCCGATTTTTGTACCAGGTGTCTGGGGACCTTATTTCTCAGCCATGGTCCCTGGCTTCTGGCTGAATGAAGGTGGTCAGAGTGTTACTGGCAAATTGGTAAGTTGACACTTTCTCAGCAGGGCCATGAATGTTTTTACACCATTGAGTAGCACATTTTTTGTCACATTACCCAGATACGCAGTATCTAGAAGATTTTCAGACTTCAAAGTCAGAGTTAACTTTCTTTTAGTGTACAGCCTAATGTATGGTGCTTGTGCAGCATGTTTGCTCAAGGAATAAATGTTGCTCCAGGCAGGGATGACCATCTTTATTCTTAGCTGATCTTTCCCCACATCTATCTATTTTTCTTATGGCAGTGATAGTGATACTCTGCTTTGTGAAAATGACAATATCACTCCCCAGCCCAAATCCTTCCGTAGTTCCCTATAGCCCTTGAGACATAGTTCACATAATTTCCTGGGCACATCATACCCTTTGTGGTCTGTCTGCTCCTGTTCCACACATGCACCTGTCACTTACACTAGATTGCCCTACTCTTAGCTTCCCCATGGCTCATGTTATTCCAGTCCTTTGTCCCTTTGTATATGCTTCTTTCCCTGCTTGGGGAGTTCTTTACCAGCTCAGTAATTTTACTTGTCCTTTCAGGGTAAAGACGGGTACAGTTAGTTTTCTAGGCAAGAGAGCTTCCATGGCAAGAAAGACATAGAAGTGAAAAATGACAAGGCGTAGTTGAGGGTACTTGCAAATAGTTCAGAATTTTAGCTGTGACATAAACTATTCTTCAAATAATGGCTTACAATAAAAGTTAGAGAGCAGGGCAGGGACCACTTCTTAAGAAGTCCCTGTAAAGCATGTTAAGGAATTGAACTTCATATCATAGACCAAGAGGAACCACTGAAGGGTTGGAAGAGTAGGCGGGCATATGCAGATGTCAGTTGTAAAAAACTGCCTAGCAGCCACGAGGAAGAAGGCTAGAGGGCACATGGCCGGAGGCAGAGAGACCAGTCTCAATAGGTTAGTCCACAGACAAAAAGCCATGAGGGCTTGAAGGAGGACAGCAGCAATGATGACTAAGAATTGAGGTCAAGAAAGCAGCAGGACTTCTGAAAGACTGGATGTGGAGTACAAGAGAAAATGAGATGTAGGCTCAATTACCCAACCTCACATTTAATATATTATATTGAAAATATCTGTCTATGGTCTGATTCCCTTGCCAACATTTCTAAATGTTCAGCCAAATTAAAAATGATGTGATCCAAAGCTGGATGTGGGTGCAAATAACTGTTAGTTTCCATCTTTTAGTGTCTCGCTATTACATTTAAGTGCTTCAAATTCTCTGTCGAAGTAGATGGAAGCATAGGTGGATGGGTGGATTCAAAGAGCATGTTCTGTGCCCTTGCTCTTATGCCAGGCTACAGAAATTAATTACATGAATCAGACCTCATCATTCCCTGGTTTAAGGAGCTCAAACTCTGGTCAGGAATCCCAGTAAGTATGAAATAAATAATATTTGATTGGTCTTAATAACTAGTGCTAGAAAAGTTGAGAAGGAAGATATCATATAAAGCATAAAGTACAGTGGGACTGGAGCCTGCTTTACATTCTCCTATTTAAAGTAGTGCTGTGTATTTATACAACTTTCAAATTAAATATTCTTTCCTTTTCTGTGGCACATTGAAGACCCATTACTGAAATACTACAGCCCTTTTTAACCTCGTAGTATAATCACCCTCATCAGACCCAGAACTCATAGATGACAAAACCCAAAAGCTTTCTGTAACAAGGATAAAGATCCAGTAAATCAATTCTTTGTACAGGATACATTGTCCTCGAACCTGTACATCAACAGGTTTTTAGAGACTTCAAACATCTGTACCAATCAGAAATGCTTTCCCCAGTATTTGGCTCAGTTTGCTCTGTTGCTATGGATATACGCAATCTTCACCAAAATGTCATGATGTATCTTGTAGACAAGATTTGGTTAGGTCTATTTTACGAGCCTGAATTTAAATAAAAAAGTGATCTCTTTTTTGCTATTACTAAAAAATCTTCATCGTATTCCACTATAGTTTTTGACAGAAGTTATGAAAATTGTTAGCATTTATCTATTTAGTTCATTTTGCACCATCAACCAGTCATGCTGCATTTGGAGCTCCACCCTTGTACAGTATTACATATATAGTTCCATTGGACATAGGCATGGGTCATGATTAACCAAAGGTTATAGAGAACAAAATCTTTGGAAATCCAAAAGCCAGCACGATGGGGCAAAATCCAAATCAAGAGCAGACTGTCCAATAAAGCAGCAGTCCAAAGAGGCCAAGCAAAGAGAAGCCAGCTATAAAATAAAGTGATAGGATAACAATAATGATGGTAATATTAATAACAATAAGTGTGGCTTATTTTTCTGTGAGAGTTTTATATACATAATCTTGTTACACCTTGAATGATATTTATAATAAGCATAATGCCTCCTCTTATTTTGAAGTCTTTTCCCAGTCTCAATTCCAAGAACTTTTCATGTATTCATTTAATCCTTTCAAAACTCCTATGAGATAGGTACAGTTATTATCTGTATTTTACAGACTCAAACTCAGGGTAGCAACACAGCCTAAAGAGATTTCTGACCCGCCTCAATGGCCTTTACTTACGGTTTCTTTGCAATTCACCTTTCTTTACCATTTACTAATTCTGGCTTATTCTCTTGTGAATTCCTGTCACAGGTTTTGAAACACATTGTCGTCATGTAGGACACTTTCAGAGGAAGCTGCATCTTTTTTGTTCTTCGTTTCATCAGCCCATCTTCTCTACTAAGCTACATCTGCAATCGTCTCTTCCCATACATTTTCCATAGTCATAAATACATCATCTAAAGCAGAAGAGAAGGGAAAGGAAATGGGACAGGAGAGGAAAAGGGCAGTAAAGGAGGGGAAAGAAGAGAAAAAAAGAAAAGAAAACGAAGTATAGATTCGAAAAAAAGATATGTTGTCTCATTTTTACAATTAAATACGTTTCTTCCATTACAAAGCAAATTCTTTGTTCACAGTATGTGAATAGATAGGTACTTTAAAAAAAAATCTTTATCTGGTTATCTTCAGGATGAAGGAAAAAGGAGGATCTTTCCTGGCTCTGGAGCCCTTACAGTTTCATTTGATTGAGAATTGGATTCATCTGTCATTCATTTCAAGCGTTTGCTGCTGCTAATTGTTTCTTCTTAGAAAGACACATGCTCCCTTGCTGCAGATGACTGATTTTAGTTGCATCGCCCATTAAGGGTTGTCTTGTGCTTGCCGATACTCTCTCTATAATAGCTGTGCACAAAACACTGCCATTTGCCCAAACATGTTCCACAGAACACTGGCCCCATGTGGTTGCTGCATCCAGATGTTGCAGCTCATTTCCAGCTGGACCTTGGCCACCTCTCCCTCCAAGTGCTCTTTTCTATCTTCTTTGAAGTCATTTTTGTTGGTGGTGGCATTGGAGAAAGGAGGCTTAGACAAGTTCTTAAGCTGCCCCTGTGGTGGCATTGGCTTTCTGGGACAATTGGCCTGGCCTAAGGGGTTACCTTGGAATTGTCTGAACCCAGAATTTGAACCTGTAAACTTGAGTCACAGGGTCACAGTGCAGCACCTTTTACCATGTGCTTTTGGAATTTTAGGATTGTGCATTGTAAGTGCCTGTCTGCCTCCTCCCTCATCTCCAGGCTCGCTCAACCTGGGCTGGCCTCAGGAAGTCACCTTTGGGAGTCAGTCTTCCATAGTGGGTGTGTGAATAGTTTGCAGTATGCACAGTGCTGTACAGATTATGGAGATAGTGATTTCATTCCTCCGTTCCTTCACTCATTCCAACATGGTGCAGAGATTTCCTGAGCAGTTACACTGGGCCAGGCAAGAATGTAGTTACATCTTACTGGATGATGTAGTTCATCATCAAATAAAAAAGTTGGATGTAGCACATAAGACTAGACTTACTATTCCCGCAGCCTACTGGAAAGGTAGGGCTAACACTTACTGACTACCTGTTATGGCCAGGTACTTCCAGGTTTATTAATATTTGGCATACAGTATGTATATACAGTCAGTGTTGTTATGTTAGTTTTATTGGTGAAGAAATAGGCTGAGAATAGTGAGGTAATTTGATCAAGGTCTTAAAGTTAGAAGTGGGAGAACCACAATTCAAACCCAGGTTGGGCACCAGAGGCCCCAGATCTTTCTAGAACTGGATCTGACTCTTGTGGAGCTGCATTTCTGAGTTTTCTTACAGTTCTCTTGCAAATGCCCTTGAGAAGCAACTACTGTCAGTCAGTGTGACATTCTTTTCAACTATCTTGAAGCGTATACATTGGCAGGCTTTGTAAGGCCATGAGAGAAGAATGTATGTGTATCAGTATTGATGGGATCTATGTGTAGACTTAGGTGTATCTCCAGTATTTCACATTAGCTAATTGGAGTGAGTTCATGGATATAAAGACCAACTCTGCATGTAAACAAATGTCTTGCTGTGCCCTCCTCCTGCCCTGGCTTCCACTACATTTTTGGTATACACGCCTGGATTCCTGCACAGCTTCCTAATTGGCTTCTCACATCTCATCTTTCCCCCTTTTAATCCCTCTCTTGCACTGCAGCTAAAGCAGTGTTTCTAAAACACAGATATGGCCCTGTCACTCTTGATAGCTCTTCAGTTGTCTGTAGAATAAAGTCTAAACTTTTTAGAGTGGTGTTTATTTATACAGCCAGAATTTATTATTTATTGAGTGTTTACTGTGTTCGAGGTACTGTTCTGAGTGAGAAAATAGCAGTGAATAAAACAGCCTCTTATGTCCCGTCCAGTCCCCAGATCTGTACCTTTTTCAAGCCTAAATTCTAACAGAATGAGACTGATAATATACAACAAATAAATTTTATTTTATTGTATATTATTAAAAATAATAGAGGAGGTGGCTTGTGAGTTCAGATAGACAGGTTGCAATTTTAAATAAAGTGGTCAGACTCATTCATGTGACATTTGAGCAAAGAACAAGGAAGGGAAGGAATTTAGCCATTTGGAAACCTGGCAGAAGAGTGTACCGGGCCACATATCCTGAGGGGGTTGCTTGCCTGGGGTATTACAGGACTTGTAAGGAGGCCACAATGGATGGAACAGAGTAAACCAAAATGAGAGTTGTAGACAATAAGTTCAGAGAGGTAGTGGGGGCTATATTATGGGCCACTATAAGAATTTTAGTTTTTTAACCCTGAGTGAAATGGGAAGCCACTGGAGAATAATGAGCAGAGGAGTGATACGATGCGACTTGGCTTTGTAAAGGATCATTCTGCCTGCTGCCTGCTATGTTGAGAACTGACTGTGGGATGGGCGTGATCCCATACTGACCTTCCATTATTTGTCTTCATCTTAGTATAAAGAGCACCATTGTTTACATTTTTATTTTATCATTTGTATTTTATAAAAGTTAGGATTAATTCTTGACTCCTCCTTCCCACTCTCTCCCCACATATGGGTTCCAATTCCAAAATATATTACCAATCCATCTATTTTTCTTTACTTCCACGTTTGGCACTATTGGCCAAACCAACATTGTCTCTATCCTGGTCTATGTAATGTGTGTCTCTTGTATGCAGCATATAGTTGGGTCTTGCTTTTCTATCCAGTCTTATAGTCTCTGATTTTTACTTGGACTGTTTAGACTTTTTATCTTTAATGTAAAGATGAACATGATTGGATTTAGGTCTTCCGTTTTGCTATTTTCTGTGGTCACTTCTGGTTTTTCTTTATCTCTCCTTCCTTCTTTCTTTTGGATTAATTGAGTTTTTTTTTTTTTTTTTTCATTTTCAGAAGTCCATTTTAAGTTCTCTGTTGGTTTTTTTGGTTTTTTAGGCATCGTTCATCTTTGCTTTATTTGTAATGATTGCCTTAGTAATTATAATAAAAATCCTTTTGAATGCATATCATCTCACTTTGTGTAAAATATAAAAAGCCTTCAACTCTATAGTTCCGTTTATTACCCTCCTCCCACAGCTCTTTATGCTATAGTTGCCATATGTGTAATATTTGCTTATGCTATAAACCCAACAATGCAGTAGTTGTTACATTGTTCATGTTAAACAGTGTTATTACTCTACTCACACTCCCATAACAAAGTACCAGAGACTGCATAGCTTAAATGACAGACATTTATTTTCTTACAGTTCTGGAGGCTAGAAGCCCATGATCCAGGCGCTAGCAAATTTGGTTTTTGGTGGGGACTCTCTTCCTGGCTTATATAGATGGCCACCTTCTCTCTGTGTCCTCAGATGGCCTTTGCTCAGTATGTATGTGTGCATGGAGAAAGAACTGTGGCATCCCTGCCTTTTCTTATAAGGACACTAGTTCTATCAGATAGGTCTCCACCATTATGACCTCATTTAAAATTAAATTAAATTAAATTTTAATTTAATTTAATTTAATTTAATTACCTCCATAAAGGCCCTATCTCCAAATACAGTTTACACTGGGGGTTGGGGTTTCAGTTTATGAATTTTAGGTGAACACAGTTCAGTCCACAACAAAGAGTCAGTCATACATATTTTAAACTGATTCTGAGAAATAAAACATAATCTTTTGTATTTACCTACATATTGACCATTTTCATTGCTTTTTATTTCTGTCTGAAAATTTAAGTTTCCATCTGGTATCATTTTCCTTCAGCCTTTCCTTACAGTGCAGGTCACTTGGCAAAAAAAATTGTCTTTTTAAAAATATATTTATTTTACATTTGCTCTTGAAAAATATTTTTCCTGGGCCGGCCCGGTGGCGCACTGCTGCAGTGCGCCGCTTGGGAAGTGCGGCAGCGCTCCCGCCGAGGGCTCGGATCCCACATACAGACCGGCCGCTCACTGGCTGAGCGAGGAGCGGGGGCAACACCGAGGGTTGCGATCCCGTTGCCAGTCCCGGTCCGGTACGGGCGCAACACTGAGGGTTGCGATCCGTTGCCAGTCACGAAAAAAGACAAAAAGACAAAAAAAAAGAAAAGAAAAATATTTTTCCTTAATATAGTTTTATTAGTGCATAGTTTGTGTGTGTGTGTGTGTGTGTGTGTTTCTTCTCCTTTGCCTAATGTGTTGTTTTTCTCTGGTGTGGAATATACTATAAAGCATATGTACTTCACAGGGCCTGGTTTTCCAAAGCCTTGCAGTTTCAAATATTGACCTTGCAAGGACAGGAAATTTTCCTCAGGCTATAAGTCTCTGTTGCAAGATAAGAATTGTGCCACAGCAGGTTGCTGGCTCAAAGACAGACTAGTTACTGATTGTTATGTAAAGATACTGAGAAACTGCTAGAGGGAGAAGGAATGTTTGTTAAGATCAAAGCTTTTGTTGATAGCCTAACTGGAATGTCATCTGGCTTGTTTCACTAAAAGTTACCAGCCTGTATTGTTAAACTATAACCCCACCTTTGTTCTCTTCCTGTTACTTCCTGGTCTGGAAAATAAATGCAGGAAGAGAACCCCAATTTGGCATTAATTTCCCAAGGAAGGGATCCCTCTCACTTGAGGGTTCCAGTGGGAGAGTAACCATTTTGGGGCCTCTCACTGCTCAGAAGAGATGGGCTTTGAGTAATCCTTTGCATGTCCATCACCCAGGGGAAGTGGGGTGACAAATCCGTGGGGGGCGAAGCAACACAAAGCAATGCTCTGGTTTCTTTCAAAATTTTCTCTTAATCTTTAATTTGTATATGGTATGCCTAGGTGTGGTATTCTTTGGACTTATCCTTCCTGAATTCGTAAATTTATGTCTTTCACCAAGTTTGGAAAATTTTCAGCATTTAAATATCTTTTCTGTCCCATTTGCTCTCTTGCCTCCTACTGTGACTTCTATTACATGTATTTGGGACTTTTACTATTGTTTCACAAGCTCCTAAGAGACTCTGGGTTTTTATTCAATGTATAGCCTCATTCATAGTCTCTCTCTCTCTCTTTCACTCCCTCTTTTACTCCCTCTTTTACTCAAAGTTTATTGACTCTTGTCTGTATCTCCATTCAGCTGTTAGGCCTATTCACTATATATTTATTTCAAGTATTATATTTATCAATACTGGAATTTCAATTTTTTAAGTTTGTTTCTTTGCTATTTCCTATCTGTTTATTAATTATGAGAATATTTTCCTTTACAACCTTGAGCAGTGTTAAAGTACCTGCTTTAAAATTCTTGTCTTCTAATTCTAACACCTGTATCATCTTGTTCAGTATCCATTAAATGGATTTTCTGTAGAGTGTGAATTACATTTTCCTGTTTTTTCACATGTGTAGTAATTTGAGGTCATATCTTTGACATTGTGATTGATATGATACTCGATTATGATTATATTTATTCCCTTGAAGAGTATTGATTTTTTTGGTTTAGCAGGTAATTTATTTGGCTGAACTCAAACTCCAAGTTTTGTTTCTCCTGTGATGAGCACTTATGAAATCTCTGTTGAGTTATCTTAGTTTTAGCTGGGCTACCTCTAGTGTCCCAGGCACATGTAATTCAGAGATCATCCAGAGATTAGGGTAGCAGAGATTAGGGTGCATGATATGAAGTGTTGGACTCCTGTGACTCTATCCTTTCTTTGATCCCCCACCACTTACTCTCTAGCTACTATGGCTGCCTTGAACTCTGACCTCACAGTCCTTAACCAGGAAAACTGCTTATTTCTATCTAAGGAGTAATCACCATGCATGGCAATGATTGGGGCCTATCTTCAGGCAAAAATCTGTAAAATCAGGAAACGCATGCAATACTAATTTTTTCTTTCTGTGTGTCTACTGTCCAGTTTCTACCTGATTTTGGCCACTATCTAGTATCTTCTGAGGATTATACGCCATATTTGTGCCAGCATTGGTATGATATTGGTATGGTGAGAATTAGTATGATATGAGCTATTCAGCAATTATAAGAAGTAGAACCGTGGATGATTTTTTTTTTAAAGCACATAGGATTCTTTACTCCTGATTTAAATACTTCTGTGTCTTCCCATTGTGCTTAGAATAAAATCTAAAGCCTTTACCATGGACTGCTTGGTTTACCCCACTTCCTACAAAGGAAAAAAGTTTGTTTCATATAGCTTTCCTCCTTGTTTACTCGAGTGTGGTCTCAGTGGACTCCTGTCAATTTCTAAGACATATGCAGCTTTTTTCTTGTACAGACTCTTTGCATTTGTTATTCCTTTTATTTGGAAATTGTTGGTGCCTTTTTTGTTTTTTCTTTTTAAACCTAGCTTAAATTTTCACCTTTGGAGAGGTCTTCCCTAAACCCTCTTTCTGAAATCAATGTCCTTATTACAGTAACCTATTTATTTCCTTCAAAGCTCTAATCACTACCTCTACTTATTATGCTTATTTGCTGATTATCTCTATCTTTTAATAGATATAATCTTCATATGGATAGAGATTAAGTCTGTCTTAATTGCCACTGAATCCCCTGTGCTTACCTGTCTGGAAGAGTAGATGCTCAAATAATATTAATTGAATCTATAAAAAACCTTATCAGTCTAGACTATATTTGGATATCAGCATGCCCATTTTCCCTTTCTACCCAAAGCTTTGTAAGAGCAATAATTTTTATTTGCCTTTGCATCTTTAGTTATTAGAATGATATAACACAAGGTAGCCATATATCACATTAGTTTCATAAATAAATGAACTTGTTAACAAAATAAAAACACACAAAGCTACTAACTTTGATAGTGAATGAAACTGACTAAACTAGATATACATTCAATTTGAATTTAGCCACTTGTAGTGAACTTCTATGTTATTAAAGTTGTAATATTAAAGCTAATATTAAAGTTGTAATAAACCATAGTTTATATTTTCTTTTAGGAGTGTTTTTTGCTCTTTGGAACCATATGGTGTTGAAACCCACAATTCTTTCCAGAAGCATAAAAGAAATTGTTTAGGTTGTACTTTCTTTCATTAGGTTTTCATGAGAATTTCAAGGCTGTGAAAAATTAGGCAATGTTTTTTAGCTTCCAGATAAGAAGACTAGAAAAATAAAGAGTTGAAATGGCTTTGATGAAAAAAGTGACATTTCAGGTAAACACAAATGGAAAGAAGGAGTTCTGAAAAGTGATGAACATTTCTCTGAGCCTCATTATTTCTTTATCAGCAAGGCGGAGTATGAGACAGCCTCAAGACTAATACATAGAACTGATTTTAATAGGAAAAAAATCAATCATGCAATAAGTTTGCTTTTGTTTTAGCAAAATGATCACAGAACCTAATGTTCTTAAAATAAATTCTAGGTTTGCCTTTGTTATATGTTTTTCTTGCCTGTGAACTCTTTGCCAACAGTTTTGCCATCTCAGACAATGAAGTTCTCTTTGTAATTTTGCAAGCATTTGGTTATTTGTCACCTTAACTTATTAAATGTTTTAAAGAGAAAATTAGAGATATCCTTGTCCAAGGTATGCCCCAAGCCAGGACTTAACACAAGTCTCAGGATTCCTTGTTTCATGTTCTCTCTGTCATATCAAGAGCCAAAAACTCAAATGCCTAAAGGAGTCAGAAAGATAGCAAACAGACCAGGCAAAGAAATATTTCTTACTTCTACAGAGAAGTTTTTCTTGCAACCCACAATACTATAGGGCTTAATTCCTTGTTTTCTCTTTTGACGGAAGGATTGGCACAAAGAAATATCTCTCTACTACAAATAAAACATTAGTGCGATCATGATAAATCCATAAAATATGTTGTCTGTTGCAAATGACAGGGAGAGTGCATGCAGGCATGTGTGAGGGGATCAGTCATCACTCGGCCCACACTGACTCTTGCCATGGGGGATGCACGTGACCCAGTGTTTGTACTCTTCATTTATTCAAGAGAACCCAGAATCTGGATTTAAATGAAGTCTCCCAATTTCAAAATATTGGATTCTTTTTAAAAACATTATATATCCCTCCAAAAATACATGTATCAACCAGATGTCACCTTGTCCTATGCAGTCATGATCTCTGATCTCTGTGCTACACTGTATAGCATTGCTCTTGCTCCTGTGTTCCAAATGTAGATGTCACCTTTATAAGGAAGGGCCTAAAAACACAAGTTATTTATTGTATGACCCTTTCCCTGTTGATATAGGCCTGAAAAAGACCTGACTACACCCATCTCAAGATCCTTCCTATTCAAATACTTTTTAGCCTTTTCTGCCTGCTCTTGCAGCTGCCTGCTCTTGCAACTGCCTGCTCTCAGAGCTGAAATCTGAAGAGATGGAGGAAACAAGAAAACACACAGAGAGTTAGACTAGCTCTATCTATATATTTCTGAGTCAACCACTTGGCAAACACAGTCCTTGTTATAAAAGGAGTTATTTCATTGGGAAACAAATAACCACTAAGGAGGCACTATGTTCTTCTATACTGTGCTAAATGCATTAGAGAATAAAACTTAAGTAAAGAGATCAACCCTAGGAATAGGCATTTCCAGGCTATTTAAATGAGTATCCGGTTATTTATTTTTTGTGTGTGTGTTTTGTTGGCAGGGGGGATTTTTACTTTTATTTTTTTTTGGGGGGGGGGTTAAACAATTGATTCTGCGTATTTGTGGAGTGTAGAGTTGACTATCAATACTTGTGTATAGTATGTAGTGATCAAATCAGGATATTCAGTATATTCATCATTCCACAATGTAATCATTTTTTCTGGCCCTTTACCAATATCTCGCTGACTCCCCTTCTCCTCCCCCTTCCCACTGTAACCTTGGTTCTGTTCTCTCCTAAGTTCAACATATTACTGTGATTGTTGTATCTTTCTCTTTTTTATTATTTATTTTTTATTTCCTACTTATTATGAGTGAAGACGTGGTATTTCTGTGTCTGGCTTATTTTACTTAAAACATAATTTTCTCCAAGCTCATCCATTTTGCTGCAAATGGCAAAATTGCATTCTTTTTCCTGGCTGAGTACCACTGTATTGTGTGTGTATACCACATTTTTCTTATCCAGTCATTCATCAATGGACATTGAGGTTGGTTCCAGCTCTTGGCTGTTGTACAAAGAGCAGTGATAAACATAGGAGTACAGATATCCCTTTGACAATGATTTCCATTCCTTTGTGTATATACCCAGTGGGATTGCTGGATCACGTGGCAGTTCTATCTACCATTGTTTGAAGGACCTCCATACTGTTTTCCATAATGACTGTACTAATTTACAGAACCACCAATAGTGTAGGAGGGTTCCCCTTTCTCCATATGCTCACAGGCATTTGTTATTCTGTTTTATTGATAATAGCCTGTCTAACTGGGGTGAGGTGATACCTAAATGTGGTTTTGATTTGCATTTCCCTGATGCTTAGTGATGTTGAACATTTTCTCATATGTCGGTTATTTGTAGATCTTCCTTTGAGAAAGCCTAGTTAGCACCTTTGCCCATTTTTTAATTGGGTTACTTGTTTTCTTATCGTTAGGATGTTTGAGTTCCTTGTATATTCTGGATATCAATCCCTTGTTGGATGCAGTTTGCAAATATTTTCTCCCATTCTGTAGGTTGTCTTTTTGCTCTGTTAAGTGTTTCTTTTAATGTGAAGATGCTTTTTAGTTTGCTATAATCCCATGTTTATGTTGTCTTTTGTTGTCTGTGCAATGGGGTCTTATTCATAAACTCTTTGCCCAGTTCTACTTCCTGAAGTGCTTTCCCTATGTTTTCTTTAAGGAGTTTTAAGTTTCAGGTCTTACATTTAAGTCTTTAATCCATTTTCAGGTGATTTTGGTATATGGTGAGAGACACAGGTCTAGCTTCATTCTTCTATAAATGGATGTGCATTTTTCTCCACAACACTTACTGAAGAGGCAATCTTTTCTCTAATGTATGTTCTTATTGCCTTTGTCAAAGATCAGTTGGCTGTAAGTATTTGGGTTGATTTCTGGGTTCTCTATTCTGTTCCATTGGTCCGAGTGTCTGTTTTTATGCTAGTACAATGCTATTTTGGTTACTAGAGCTTTGCAATATAATTTGAAGTCAGGTAGTGTGATGCCTCTGGCTTTATTTTTTTGCCCAGGATTGCTTTGGCTTTTGTTGTTCCATATGAATGTTAGAATTGTTTTTTCTATTTCTATAAAGAATGTCATTGGTATTTTGATGGGCATTGCATTAAATCTGTAGATTGCTTTGGGTAGTATGGATATGTCACAATCCAAGAGCATGGAGTGTCTTTCCATCTTTTGTGTCCTCCCTAATTTATTTCAGCAGTGATTTGTAGTTCTCCTTGTGGAGATCTTTAACCCCCTTGGTTAAATTGATTCCCAGGTATATTCATTTTTTGGTGACTATTGTAAATGATCTTGCTTTCTTGATTTCTTTTTCTGCTAGTTTGTTAGTGGAATATAAGAACACTACTGGTTTTTGCATGTTGGTTTTGTATTCTGCAACTTTACTGAAATCGTTATCAGCTCTAAGAGGTTTTTCTTAGAATCTTTAGGTTTTTCTGTATATAGGATCATGTCATCTGCAAACAGTGACAGTTTGACTTTGTCTTTTCCAACCCAGATGCCCTTTATTTCTTTCCCTTGCCTGATGGCTCTGGCTGGTATTTCCAATACTATGTTAAATAGGAGTGGTAAGAGTGGGTATCCTTGTCTTTTACCTGTCCTTAACGAAAAAGCTTTCAGCTTTTCCCATTCAGGATGATATTTACTAGTGGTGGGTTTGCTGTGTACGGCTTTTTTTTTAAATGATGACCGGTAAGGGGATCTTAACCCTTGACTTGGTGTTGTCAGCACCATGCTCACCCAGTGAGCTAACCGGCCATCCCTATATGAGATCCGAACCCGTGGCCTTGGTGTTATCAGCACCGCACTCTCCCGAGTGAGCCACGGGCTGGCCCCACTGTGTATGGCTTTTATTGTATTTCTGTACCTAATTTGCTGAGAGTCTTTATCATGAAGAGATGTTGAATTTTGTCAAGTGCTTTTTCTGCATCTATTGAGATAATCATGTGGTTTGGGTCCTTAATTTTGTTGATGTGGTGTGTCATGTTCATTGACTTGTGAATGTTGAACCATCTTTGCATCCCTGGATGAATCCCACTTTATCATGGTGCATAATTTTATTGATGTGTTACTGTGTTCTGTTTGCTAAATTTTTTTTGAGGATTTTTGTGTATGTGTTCATCAGAGATATTGGCCTGTAGTTTTCTTTTTGTTGTTGTTTTATCATTGTCTAGTTTTGGTATCAGGGTAATACTGGCCTCATAGAATGAGTTTGGGAGAATGGCCTCTGTTTCAATTTTTTGGTATAGTTTGAAGAGAATTGATATTAATTCCTCTTTAAAGATTTGATGGAATTCAGCAGAAAAGCCACCTGGCTTTTCTTTTTTAGGGGGCTGCTGATTACTGCTTCAGTCTTATTGCTTGTTATTTGTCTGTTCAAGTTTTCTGTATCTTCTTGGTTCAGTTTTGGTAGTTTGTATGTGTCCAGAATTTATCCATTTCCTCCAGGTTTTCAAATTTGTTGGCACATGGGTGTTTATAATAGTCTCTAATGATTCTTTCTATTTCTGTGTTATCAGTTTTAATGTCTCATTTTTCATTTCTGATTTTCATTACTTGTATCTTCTCTTCTTTTTTTAGTTAGCCTACCTGATAGTTTGTCTGTTTTATCTTCTCAAAAAACCAACTTTATTTCATTGATCTTTTGTATCATTTTTTGGGCCTCTATTTCATTTATTTCTTCTCTGATCTTTATTTCTTTCCATCTACCAATTTTGGGATTGGATTGTTCTTGTTTTTCTAGTTCTTTGAGGTGTAGCGTTAGGTTGTTTATTTGAAGTCTTTCTATTCTTTTGATGTGTTTATTGCAATAAACTTCCCTCTTAGTACTGCTTTTGCAGTATCCCACAGGTTTTGGTCTGATTTGTCTTTGTTTTCATTAGTTTCAAAAATTTTTTTGATTTCCTGTTTAATTTCTTCTTGGACCCATAGGTTGTTTGGGAGCATGTCGTTTAATTTCCATGTGTTTGTATAGTTTCCAGAGTTTTGCTTTTTATTGATTTATAGTTTTAATCCATTGTGATCTGAAAAGATAATTGAAATAATTTCAATTTTTTAAAATTTTTTAAGATTTGATTTGTGATATAACATGTGGTCTATCTTGGAGAATGTTCCATGTGCTGATGAGAAGAATGTTTATTCTCTAGTTGTTGGATGAAATGTTCTGCCATGTGTCTAGTTGGTCTAAAGTGTAATTTAAATCCTGTGTTTCTCTATTAATCTGCCTTAACATTGAGAAAGGGGTGTTTAGGTACCAAACTGTTGTTGTATTGGGGTCTACCTCTTTCTTTAGGTCTGAGAGTGTTTGCTTTATATATCTGGGTGCTCTCGTGTTGGGTGAGTATATATTTATGATTGTTATGCCTTCTTGCTGGATAGATCCTTTTATCATTATATTATGGCCTCCTTAGTCTTTTCTTATGGTTCTTGATTTAAAGTCTATTTTATTTGATATAACAATAGCGATTCCTGCTCATTTTTGGTCTCCATTTGCGCAGTACATATTTTTCCGTCCCTTCATTATTAGTCTGTGTGTGTTTGTACAGTGAGGTGAGTTTCTTGTAGACATGTTTGTCTTTTATTAGTGGGGTCTAGCTTTCTAATCTAATCAGTGAGTCTGTGTCTTTTGAGTGAGGAATTTAATCCATTTACATTTAGGGTTATTATTGAAAGTTACTGTCTTGCTCCTGGCATTTTATCAATTTTCACTTGGACATTTTACATATCTTTTGTTCCTTTCTTTTTCTTTTATTGTTTGTGTTTAGTGTTTGTTGGTTTTTTGAAGTGGTAAGATATAATTTCTTTTTCTTTCTCATTTGCATTTTTGTTCTACCAGTGAATTTTTTTCTTTCTTGTGTAGTCAATGGTAATCATTAATGCTTTTCAGATTTCAGATTCGGGATTCCCTGGAGAATTTCTTATAGTGCTGGTCTTGTAGTGGTGAACTCCTGCAGTTTTTCTTTGTCTGGGAAATACACTAGTCTCCTTCATTTCTGAAGGATAGCTTTGCTGGATATAGTATTATTGGCAGACAGTTTTTTTCTTTTAGCATTTTGAACATAGCATCCCATTCTCTTCTGGCCTCTTGAGTTTCTGTTGAGAAGTCTGCTATTAGTCTGATGCAGCTTCCCTTACCAGTGACTTGACACTTTTCTCTTGCTGTTTTTAAGATTCTCTTTTTGTCTTTGAGTTTTGCTAGTTTACTATAATGTGTTTGATTGAGGACAGTTTTGGATTGAATCTGTTTGGGGATCTTTGAGCCTCCTGGATTTGAAGGTCCATGTCTCTCCTACTACCTGTGAAATTTTCTGCTACTATTTCATTTAATATGTTTTGAATGCCTGTTCCTTTCTCCCCCTCTTCTGGAATGCCCATGATTCAGATGTTTGTGCACTTAAGGTTGTGTGCTAGCCCTCTTAGATTTTCTTCTTATTTATTTATCTGCCTGGGTTATTTTGAAAAAATTGTCTTCAAAGTCAGAAACTCTTTCTTCTGCTTGCTCTAGCCTGCTGCTTAAGCTTTTGTTGTTTTTTATTTCATTGAATGAATCCTTCAGTTCCAGGAATTCTGCTACATTATTTTTTAAGGTATTAATCTCTTTGTAAATTTTCTCCTTCATATCCTGAATAGTTTTTCTCATTTAGTTGTGTTATCTAACTGAACCTTCTTGCATCTTCTTGAGTTTCCTTAAGATCTTTGCTTAGATTTCCTTTTCAGTCATTTGACAGGTTTCCTCCTCTATGGGGTCTGATACTTGACAATTATTGTATTCCTTTGGTGTTGTCATATTTTCCTTTTTTTTTTTTTTTTTTTTTTTTTTTTTGTATTTCTAGTATCTCTGCATTGATGCCTGGTTATCTGGTATAGCAGTTGCTTTGTCTGTTGCTCTGTAGTGGACTCTGAGGAGAGAGACTCCTTCCTGTGGAGGTATTTTATATTGATGGTTGAGTAGGGTGTTTTATTATTGGTTTCAGGATGACACAGTAGTGTAGCCTCTGTGTGAATGCTTTGGCCATATTTAATGTTGAAGTTGGGTTTGAGTGCCTCCGTGGCCTAGGCAATGGGGTACTTAGTGGTTCCTTGCTGTGGTTAGTGACACTGTGTTGGGTCATTGAGGACATGGGCTGAGTGCCCAGCTACTTACCAAACTGGCTTATTCTTTGTTAATCAGGGTATGTCTTTACCACCAGATGCTGTGGAAAACAAAAAGTGCAGCTGACCATTTTGGATTCTGTTCTACAAACCATTTTAACTCTTTTGATTGTACCGTCTTCTCTTTTGTAGTAGGTGTTTTGAACTGAAATACACCATTATAACAGGCACTCACCACGACCTTCCCTGCAAAGCACATTTTATTTTCCCCATTTTACAGTTGTAGGACATGTTGTAGGCTCTGAGAGGTTAAGTAACTTCTTCAAGGTTGCACAGGAGATAAGTAATAAACCACAAATTTGAACCCATGTGTCTATTTCCACAGCCCATGTTCTTTCCAGTAAGCCACTGTTTTAAAATGTACGTTTTATTATTATTCATGTACAGTGAGAACAACAGATCAGGAGACAATTGCCATTGAAAAGATAGTTTGTTACTCACAGTTACTTACTCCCTGCCATGTAGAGCTACATGGGGAAGCATCATGGTCACTCAGGAGACAGTGGGTGTGAGGGAAAAACATGGGCTCAAGACTTTATTGTGGCTTTTCATGAAGGAACAGGTTGGGTAGAGTAAGCAGATTTAGGACTGGTTACTTTGAATAATTATAGTAGGCTGTTGGGGATGCTGGGATATCCCTCATTGTTTGGTATCTGGCTCTGGGGTGACTGGAGCAGGGGAATAGTGGACCTGAGTGTGAGAGCCCAATAGAGGAAGGAGGGGGGAGGAGGTGGGCTCTGGATAAATTTGCATATGAAATAAGACATGTTCCCAGGGCACTTGTTCACTGTGTCTAGGAATTGGGAGCCCTGGGAGGCTCAGTCTCTCCAGGGTCGGCAAGGCCCCATATGTGTCAAAGCATCAGCAATACAGAAAATGATTAATACAACCACAGTTCCTTTTCTCACACCCAAAGTTCAAAGTCATCTGACTCTGATTTTCTTATAGTGTATAACTAGTCAGTTACTACATTTGTTTTATTTTCTTAAAAAATAAAACATTTATTCATTCATTCAAGATGCCAGGCTTTGTTCTAGGCACTGGGGAGTGAGAAATAATAAGGTTCTTGCTTTAAAAGATGTCAGATAGTAGGATAAGAGACAGACATATAAACTAATGACTATGAAAGAACTTGGTAAATGCTACAATATACGGCAAGAACAGGAAATATTTTTGCTTTGTATTCCCACTGTGTAAGCCTCTGGTCCTCGTCTGCATTTCTTGCTCTCTATGCCTAATCAAATCCCTGTCCTATATATCACACCAGACTAATTTTCCTTAACTTTTTCTCATTTTTCTCCCCAAATCGAAATGATTTCTTATGGCCTCCAATGCAATAAAAGTATAAACACTTTCCTGAATTTCAAGACCCACTGTCTATCCCCACCCTCCTCATTTGTCCATATTTCCACCACTTCATTTACTCTCTCATTTAACATGCAGTTACTCTATGTCCAGTGTGTGCCCAGCACAAATAGGTAGAGTGTGGTAAATGCCACCAAGGAGGAGTATGTGGTGCTCTGTGAGCTCATGGTATGCCTTCACTATGCTTCATTCATTCCACATTTATTCCACACATATTTACTGAGCACCTATGATGTGCCAGTCACAGAGCTATCCCAGGCCTTTCACTGTTCACAGCTATACATGTTTTTCCATCTTCATGTCTCTATTTACCATAGCCTCCTTTCTGACATGCCCTGCCTCTAGCCCTTTACTCCTCCAAACTTTGCCTATTTTTAGACTGTCAGCTGAAGCTTCAACTTCTCCAACTACATAATAATTGCCAAATGATCAACCCCTTATTTTATGTTACTATGTATTATGTATATTGTATGTATTTCTTATTTTTCACTGTATCCTAGAGCTTATGCACAGTACCTGGCACATTAGGCATTCAGTAAGTACTAAATAATGGCATTCATGCATGCACCACACATGCTAGGTTCTATGCTTCCTCCTGGAAGCTCATTTAAATCTCTCTTCTCTGAATTCCTAAAGCACTATGCATAGACATGAACATCAAATGTTTTAATGAGTTTAATTACTGATTGCTGATCCCAGCGTGTTCATCTTGACAGTCTCACGGGATTGCAGACTCTTTGAGGGTCCAGAATAGGCCTCATCACAGTAATACAAATTGATCCTACAGGAAGTAAATATAGTCATCCTGCCATATCTATAGGAGATTGGTTCTAGAACCCCTGTGGATATCAAAATGGAATAATATGTTGAACTTTCAGAAGGATAGAACAGAACTGTGGTTATTACAGTTGGGAAAGAGGGAGTGGGAGTGGGGTTAGGAAGAAAAAAGAAAAAATAGGAGGATGCTCAAGTTCCTGATATAAAATGGCACAGTGATTCCATATAACCTGTGCACATCCTCCTGTACTTTAAACCATCTCTGGATTACTTAGAAGACCTAATACAATGTAAATCCTATGTAAATAGTTGTTATGCTGTATGTTTTTATTTGTGTTATTTTTTATTTTTATTTTTTTTCCCAAATGCAATACAGTATTTTGAATCTGGTTGGTTGAATCCATGGATGCAGAACCCATGGAAATGAAAGGCCAACTGTATTCAAAACCTGCATGATTTTTTTTTTTTTTTACATTAAAATGAGCAATGGCTTTGGTATTATTTTAAAACATTTCTGCAGTGGAATTCAACAATGTTTAAATAGTATACCTGGAAGTTTAGTAGATAGCATAGCATAGAAGTTAAGAACAACAACTTAAGATATAAAGAGACCTCCGTTTGAGACCTAGATTTGTCATTACTCCCCTGTGACCTTGAGTAAATTACTTAATTTCTTTTAATCTCAGTTATCTCATCTCCATAGTGAAGAAAAGTATTTTCTTCATAGGTGTGCTGTAAGGAAAAAATGAAATAATGTGTGTCCAATGCTTAGCTTAGTATTGATGTACGGTAGATGAGTCAATAAATTTTAGGTGGTATCACTTATACTACTGTTGGCATTATAGTAGACACGCTTTACTTCCTAGCAGCTAAGTTTTAAGAGGAGGCTGTAGGGTAAAGAATGTTATTGAGGTTCAGAGCAGTTTAGTGACTTACACAAAGTCACACAGCTAATGAGAATTCGACCCAGAACCCAAACCTGGCATCTGTGGCTCCTGAACAAATTCACTTTCTCTTTACACAGCCCTCACTCTCAGGAAACATGCTCAGAGCGCCTGTCTTTATGAAGCCAAAATAGCCAGTCTGTTCATAGTTTAAATGAAAATAAGTCCAATGGAATGATTGTTTTAGAGTCCTAGAGAATCAAGTAAACAATCAGAAAAAAAAAAACGCAGATTAGACTCAGGGACTCAAGCACAGTGTTGGATGTGTTTTAGCAAGCAGAGGAACAGCATGAAGAAATATTTCTTTCCTTTTTTTTTTTCCAATTATAATCTGCATTTTATTTTTTCCTATTATTAATATGTTGCGTTAATGTGGTGTATTTGTTATAATTATGAACCAATACTGATATATTATTATTAACTCAGTTTTACATTAGGGTTCCCTCTTTGTGTTATACAGTTCTATGTGTGTGGAAATATTTTTGTTCCTGATGCCTATTACATACTATTTCGTTTAGGGCCACCAAGTGGATTAGGGAATAAAAATCCTAGACATGGGATTTCAAATGAGAAGATGATTATCTGCAGAGGACACCTCTGTCCCGGTTTCTCATGTGACAACTTTTCATTCAGGGGAGCTTCTCTTGACAACTCTGGGACATCTTATTTTTTAAAAAAAACTGTGACTCCTTCATCCTATTCTCTTTCATTTAGCTTATCCATTGGTAAGACACAGTGAGTGATTGAAAATTTGCCATTGCTTGGAGTGATAGCCTGGACCAGGAGGGGGAGGTAATGGGGTCCAGAGAAGGTTAGTGCTTCTAACATTTGAGATTCCCTGCCATTTAACCTGCGTCACCTTCCTTGTTCCTCATTCTTGGATCTGATGCTACCTGCTGCTACCAGTTCAGCCTTGGAGTTTCATTTCCTATTACTCTTCCCTCCAAATATCTTTGTTTTATAAATCCAAGAGGCTGGCACTGGGTTAAGCAAAGCTAAATTTCTTTTGGAGGAAACACTATTGCAAGTTAGCATTTTAATGTTCTTGAATCCTCTGTGGACAGAGAGCTGAAAAAAACACACATCTTGATATATCTTTTTCTGGCAGAAACACAGAGAAGCTATAAAACTGACCCATCTCTCTTGTTTTTCAGATAGACCACTTGGTGCACGGCCATCCCGCCTTCCCTGAACTGCAGGCCAAGGCTGCAGCCAGGTAACTGCTGTCTCTGTCCCTCTACAGCCTGCCTTGTGTGACTGCACTGCAGCATTCACTTTGGGCAGTTGCATGATTTTCAGATCTGTGAGCAATGAAAATGCCCGTTAGTATTTGGTTCTAAGATAGTCATCCAGATGACCCAGAACATAGTTTTTTAAATGATCGGAAATAACTCAGAGAACCTAGAAATCCCTCAAGAATATACTCAGAGGCCATGCATGAGAAACTCCAATAGAGAAGGAGGAGCATGGATTTTTGAGTCAAAATTTCCAGGGTTCACATCCCAGCTTCACTCTTGGACAAGTTACTCAAGGTATTTAAACCTGTTTCTTTATGCTATAAAACTGTAAAACTGAGGATAATGGATATGGAGATATTTCTAGAATATACTGAAGAAAGCTGAGTGCAAAAGAATATTTACAGTATATTCTGTTTCATGTAAGAAGAAAGGAATGTAAGAAAATATATGTGTATCTATTCATTTGTGAAAAGCAATAAAGAAAGGTTAAATGGGAAACTATTGAGATTGGTTACCTCTAGGGGATGAATAGGAATGGGATAGAAAGAATGGGGGAATGGGAACAGGGTAATAGGGAATAGCACTTCTCTGAGTACACCTTTTTATATAACTCTCTTAGAACCATTGTGATGCTTCATGCCTTGCCTCCAAATAAATGGATAGATAATTGATTGATAGATAACCAGGATATGTGTGTATGGGGGGAAGGTGTGTGTATAAAAAGTAAAAAAAAAATGAACATACTATTTACAAATGAAGAAGATAACCACACTAAAGTAGGGTTGGGAAAGAAAAGAACTAACCTAAGTAAATTTGGGAAAAAATATTTTGGCAATACGTTGTATGGCTAAAGATAAAAATAACTATACACAAATACTGTACTCTAATTAAAAATTTTTTTTATCATAGGTATATAGTTTAGCTATAGTGAAAACCCTTTATGTGTGTTTTAGTATATTTTGTGTTGCTATAAGAGAAATACTTAAGACTGGGTAATTTATAAAGAACAGAGGTTTATTTGGCTTTCGATTCTGAGACAATTGCATTTGGCATGGGCTTCAGGCTGCTTCTACTCATGGCGGAAAGTGGCAGGCAGCCAGCAGGTACAAACAGATCACATGGCGAGAGAGGAAGCAAGAGAGAGAGAGAGGAGGTGCCAGGGTCTTTTAAACAACCAGCTCTCATGGGAACTAATAGAGCGAGAACTCGCTCACTTATCCCCCCTTCCCCAGGGAGAGTATTAATCCATTCATGAGGGATCCGCCCCCATGACTCAATCAGTTTCCAACACTGCCACATTGGGGATCAAAATCCCACACGAGTTTTGGAGGGGACAAAACATCCAAACTCCATCATTTCACCCCTGGCCCCCCAAAACTTATGTCCCTCTCACATACAAAATATAATCATTCCATCCCAGCAGTCCTAAAAGTCTTAGCTTGCTCCATCACCAACTTAAAAGTCTGAAGTCTAAAGTCTCATCTGAGACCAAAAGCAAAACTCCTTCCATCTGTGAACATGAAAAACAAAACCAAACTCATCTACTGCCAAGATACAATGGTGGAACAGACATTGGATATACATTCCCATTCCAAAAGGGAGGGATAAGCCAAAAGAAAGGAGAAACAGGCCCCAAACAAGTCTGAAACCCAGCACAGCAGACATTAAATCTTAAAGGTCCAAAATAATCTTCCTTGACTCCAAGTCCTGCATCCTGGGCATGATGGGGCATCTGGGCCCCCAAAACATCAGGCAGCCTCACTCCCACAGCTCTGCCAGGCACAGCACAGTGGGCTGTGCTGGTGTCTGTGGCTTTTCCAGGCCTGCGTTGCACATTACCAGTGGCCCTGCAGTTCTGGTGTCCTGGCGGCAGCCCCGCTACCCTGGCTCTACTAGATATTTCCCTGGCGGCAGCTTTCTGTGGGGGCTCCGACCCCACTTTTCTGCTCGGCATTGCTCTAGTAGATGGCCTCAGCAGTGGCTCCACCCCTGTGGCAGGTCTCTGACTGGGTCCCCAGGCTTTTTCAGACATCCTCCGGAATCTGGGTGGAGTCAGCAACACCTCCACTGCTGTCACATCATGCCAGCCTGCAGACTTAGCACAATGTGGACACCACCAAGGTTTCAGGCTTGTACTCTCCAGGGTTGCTGCATGAACCACACTTGGGGCCACTCTAGCTGGAGCAGCTGGGATGCAGGCAGCAGTTTCCCAGGGGAAGCTGTGCCCCAGGTCTGTCCTCTGGGACAACTGAGTCCTTCTAGGTCTCAGGACCTGTGATGGGTGGGGCACCCTTCCAAATTTCTCAAATGCCTCTAGGGCATTTTTTCCATTGTCCTGGTTGTTAGCATCTGGCTGCCTCAACCACCAAGATAATATCTTTAGCAACCAGTTTATCTGCTTCACCCTTGCATTTTTCTCTTGCTCTCTGCTTCTCTACCACATGGCCAGGCTGCAAATTTTCCTAATCTTTACGCTCTGCTTCCATTTTAAATTCTGGCTTTACATCATGCGTTTGCTGCCATAACTCAGAGTAGGCTCTTAAAAGCAACCATGCAGCTTCCTTAATGCTTTGCTGCTTAGAAATTTCTTCCACCAGATACTCCTGGTTCACAACTCCTGAGTTCCTACTTCCACAAAGTCCTAGGGCATGGACCAAATGCAGCCAGATTCTTTGCCAGTCCACAGCAAGGGTGATCTGTGCCCTAGTTTCCCATAAACTCCTTCTGATTTCTGCCTAAGACCTCCTTAGAATGGTCTTTACAGTCCATATTTCTATCAGCATTCTGCTCACCACCACCATTTAACCAGTCTCTAAAATGTTCCAAACATTCTCTCATCTTTTTGTCATCTTCTGAGTCCTCCAAACTCCTCCAGCCTTTGCCCATTACCCAGTTCCAAAGCTTCATCCACATTTTCAGGTATCTGTATAGCAACACCCCACTTCTGGTGCCAATTTCCTGTTTTAGTCTGTTTTGTGTTGCTATAACAGAAATACCTAAGACTGGGTAATTTATAAAGAACAGAGGTTTATTTGGTTTATGATTCTGGGACAGTTGCGTGTGGTACGGGCCTCAGGCTGCTTCTACTCATGGCGGAAAGTGGCAGGCAGCTGGCAGGTACAAACAGATCACAAGGCGAGAAGAAGCAAGAGAGAGAGAGGAGGTGCCAGGGTCTTTTAAACAACAAGCTCTCGTGGGAACTAATAGAGCGAGAACTCACTCATTTGTTCCCCCTCCCCCAGGGAGAGCATGAATCCATTCATGAGGGATCCGCTCCCATGACTGAATCACTTTCCAGCACTGCCACATTGGGGATCAAATTTCCACATGAGTTTTGGAGAGGACAACACATCCAAACTCCATCAATGTGTATATTACAATTGAGCTGATTTTTTAATATATGTGCAGCTGACTATAAATGGAAATAGATGTAGATACTTGCATTCATGTGTGAGTGTGTGTATATATATATATATATATATATATATATATATATATATATTCCCTAGCTCTGTCTGCTAAGATGGCCTAGAAGCAATGATATCATAGTAGCAATGTACACACAAAGCACCCAGATCTTGGTTTTTAAATACCATTCTCCTGGTTCTCCAATAAAAGTCATCAAAACTCCTTAGAAAGACCATTGATTCTAAGAATGGGGCAAGGAAAATACATGACTATTTTGTGGTGCCAGAAAGTAAGGAATTACTCAAAAATGAATTGTCAAAGTATATAGGAGCTAGCTTTAAAAATCTCTCACTGGCCTAATTAGGGACAATTTAATCACTGAAATAAATAATGATAATATAAAATAACTCCAAGTATCCATACTGATAAAAATAAATAATTGAAGAAATAAATGTGATGGAAAAAAGACAGGTTTTCCTGTCTACTGTAAGGTCACTGGACTTACAATTAATAAACGTAGAAGAAATAATGGAAATAGAAAATCATCATTAGGTAAACATCAGGGAAATATTGTTGCAGACAAGAATCATCGATGGATGCCAAAATTAGTGAGTGAAAGTATGATAGGAAGCAGGATATTTGCATAATCCCAGAGGATCTCACCACAAGATACTTATAATACGAAAGGAAAAATAGTACCTTTACAGTGGGGAAAACTGGCAGACAACACCTTACGCAAATGATGAAAGTTAACACTATCAACAATAAGATATATCAATATCATGTACCTTCTTTTATGATGAACTGAGAAGGACACAGTATCATTTCTCTGATGTTCTTGCTCAAAATCTATAATAACCTCAGTGTAAACATGGGAAATCATCAGACAAACCTAAAGTGAAAGACATTCTACAAAGTTATTAGCCAATGTGCTTTGAAAGATTATGAAACTTCACTACTGAAGAACGACTGGAAGAGACTTGAGGTAATACTACAATTAAAAACAATGTATGATCATAGATTACATCCTGGCCCAGAAAAAGGACATGAGTGGAGGAAAGCTTTTGAAATTCAAATGTAGATTAATAATATTGTTATTTATGTTAATTTCTCAGGTGATGAGTAAAAGGGAACTCTGTCTCCTACTTTGGCAAGTTTTGTGTAAATCTAAAAGTATTTCGAAAGAAAACGTTTTAAAAAATAAATGCAAGGGTGTCTTCAAAAAGTTCATAGAAAGATTTGTATTACATATTAATACTATTTTTCCATGAACTTTTTGAAGTACACTTGTAAATGAATTCCATGATAATAATGCTTAGTTGTCAAGCTTTTTAAGAAAAGTAAGGTATTTTATAACATTAACAGAGAAAACCCATGTAGCTAGCACATGGCCAAAAAGAGAGTCCAACGTGGTGGTCAATATCACAGACTCTGGAACCAAATTGTCTGTGTCTCAGCTTCGCCCCTTCCTAGTTGTGTGACTCTGGGTAATTTACTTGACCTCTTTCTGTCTTTGTACCTCACTGTAAAGGAAAATAATAACAGTACACCCCTCCGAAGATTGTTGTGAACATAAAATGAATTAGTAGTGGCTGACACACAGTGACAGTTAAGTGGCAAGCTGTGATAGGTGTTCAATAAATAATAGTGGTGGCAATAGAAATTATCATTGTGGTTGCTATTGTAACTTACATTAGACACCACCATTCCAGTAGAAAGGCTTGCTTATGCTTCAGTAGGGGAGGCACACCTGCACGGAGCAGAATGAAATGCTTCCTGCACTAGAATATAGGCAGTATGTTATCGGCGCGTAGAGGACAGTTGGTCCTGACAATTTGCTTGAGGAAAGCTTCACAAACTTCCCCCTCTAGGAGTCTCTAATTACAACACCATTAGCATGGAGAGGGATTACACCATGTAATCTCATCAACTAGCATGTAGTTGGTCTAGAGACTGCGTGAACAAGAGCACGTATTCCTAACTTGAGATCATCAGTGAACTCCTTGAGATTGTGCACAAAGGTTTGTTCATCACATACTTAGGTGTGTATTTCTGTGAAGAGGGCCTCTATAATTTTCGTTGGGTTCTTAAAGGGATCTAGCATTGACAAACCACCAACCCAAAGAAAAGATCACTTGATTTGGAGTTCAGAGATCTTGTTCAAATCCCAGCTCCAACATGTATCATTTTGTGACGTCGGTTTTCTCATCATAACATGGGATGGTAGTAGAGAATCAGCCCGAGGTAGCTCGGAGAATTTATTTTGAGTTGAGAGAGGTAATGTATTTGACAAGGCTTCATAGACTGAACTATGACAGTGACGATGACCACAACTCTTACTACCCTGTACTAATGGTTATAAAAGAGGAGGAAGTTTTGGTGGTGGTTGTTTTAGGGTTAAGCAGCAGACATCAGGATCCATAACCTGCCTCCCTTCTTGTGGAAAGTGTGGTGGAGTAACAGGAATCCTGGACTGAGAACTAGAGGTTTTGGGTTCTCATGCCAGTTCTGCCATGAATGTCTCAGGCACTCAGTTCCCTCACCCATAAAATTACAATAATATTTCCCTGCTTAACTCATTTTACACTAGATAAAAGGATGAAAGTAGATGATAGGGATGTCAATATATGGCCATTTTAAAGCTAAACACAAACCTAAGGGATAGTTAGATTTTGCAATAAAATACTCAAAACTTCAAAAAACTTTCTTCACATGAGCCTCATTTGAGTAGTTTTTATTGAAAATAGAAAAGAGTATCCTGAAAGACATAGTCTAGAGCAAAGAAATTAGATGGTGAACTGGTTTCCATTATAGCAGTATTCAAAACTATGAATAAATGTGATTTTTTCTATAACAATTTTTGCCTTTTAATAAAATATAAACTATTTTAGAGGTAAAAAAAAGAAAATAGGAAAGAGGAAAGGATTGATGGATTAGCATGCAAACTCAGAGAAACAAAGAAGGGTGGTTCAGAAGCAGCAATTTATGGAATTCACTCTTGAGTCAGAACTGGATTTAAGTCCCCACCCTTTTCACTTAACCACATACCCAACTTCCAGCGACTTCCCTGTGTTTCTCCTCCTCTTTAGAGCTGAGTTTCTTCGAAGCATTGCCTATACTCTTGGTCCCTATTTCCTCTTCCTATTACTTCTTCCTTGCCCCACTCCAATTTGAATTCTGTTGCCATCGGCCCCCTGAAACATTTGGTGTTAAGGTCACCAGTGGCCTCTGGTTTGCTAAATCCGTGGGATGTTTTTCAGTCCCCTTTCTTGAGTTCTCAGCAGCATGTTGGCATCAATGATCACTCCTTTCTCCTTTTAACACTGTCTTTCCTGGGCCTTCCAGAATGTCACCCTCTCCCAATTTTTTTCCCGTATTTCTGACTCCTCCTTCTGCTTCTCCTTTACAAGCTTTTGTATTTCCTTCACAGTCCTTTTCTTGACCATTAACATCAAAGTTCATCACAGCTAGGCTCTTGATCTTTTTCTCTTCTCTTTTTTTCTAAGATGACCCCAACTATGCTCTTGACATTTTGGTGACTAACATTTTATCTCCAGCTCACATATTTAGTAGGTATTCAATAAAATTTAGTTCTCTTCCCTTCCACTTTCCTTCTATTGTCTTGCGAAGGAAAGTGCATCTGTATCCTATCAGATCTATGAACACAATATTCTAAGACCATAGTACCTAATATATTTCATGTCTTAGAAAGAAATAGGCATAGCTGTTGTTAAAATGAAGTTAGCTGTTTGAAAGGGAGGACAAATCTCTTGAAATCAGAAACCTTATGTCTCTTTTGCTGTGACTTGGGGCTTTCTGAAAACAGCAAAGCACGTCACCCCTATCTCAGAGCTTAGCATCAGCAAATCCTGTTTGAAACTGTGGGAACAAGTGTTGATAAACAGATTGAGTATTTTATACTCTTGACTTACCATAATCCTTTAAGGCTCTATCCCTAAAGACAGATGTTTTGTGAGCTTATAAGTTAAGTAAACAATAACTGGATGTGCCCGTACATGTAATTGGCAACCAGAGTCACTCTCTACGTGGGGCCGAACATCCAGATATTTTGCTTCTTAGCCAGAGGTCACTTTACATTGAAGGAAACTTCAGCAGATTTCCTCTCAACTGCCCCTTATTGTCTTGATTCTCTTGTAGAATCTTAACTAACAATATCTCAGAATGAGGTTCTGGTGACAGTAGTGTTTGGAGAGAAGATGCTGGCTAATCAAGTGCTAAATCTGAGGTTGGTAGCAGAGGCAAGGTTAAAATCCACGTCCTCTTACTGTCCAATCTGTCTGATGAGTGTCTTAGGAGTATTTTTGATACAAGAGTAAACAAAGTTTGCTTTCAAAAGTCCTTACTTTCATTGAAATTTTATTTAACTACATATATATACACCCACGTATATGTATACACACATATATACATACAAGGGTACTTCAAAAAGTTCATGGAAAAAATGGAATTAAAAGATAATACGAATCTTTCCATGAACTTTTTGAGGACCCTGTGTGTGTGTCCAGAAATTGATAAATGTTCTATGGAAAAGTAGAGACGAGTAAGGAGATGTAGAACAAGGGGTGCTTGGTGCTGGGTGACGGATGGGAGCTACTTGAGGTGGGGAAGCTGTCCTTAGTGAAATGACCCTTGAGTAGGACTTTGAGTGAAGTGAAGAAGCAAACCATGATTCTAGGGGGAAGAACCCTCCAGATAGAAGGAATAGCAAGTCCCAAGGCCTTGAGCCAGCGGCCAGCTTGGAGGCTCAGGGGACATTGTAAAGGCCACTGTGGCTGTACCAAAATGGGAAGGAGGGGGGACAGATGAAGGCTGAAAGTTAGCCAGGGGCCAAACCATGCTGGGAATTAGGATGCTGGATTTTATTCAAGGTTTTAGTTTTTGAGCAGGTGAGAGACACAATCTGATTTACCTTTTAAAAGGATTACTTTGGCCATTGTGGAGAATAAACTAGACTGTGGGTGGGGAGGGAGGGACAGAGTGGAAACAGGGAGATGGGGAAGGTGTGGCCCCCTCAGTCATCTCAGGGACTGCTGGAGAAGGACCTGCAAACAGAAAAGCCCATCAGTTCTGCACTTCCTTTGCAGAGGTGTGTGTCAGCAGTGCTTGCCTGTGTCAGCAGTGGTCACCTCTTATTGTGATTCCATTGGTTTCAGCTCCCTTAGAATTTCTTTCTTCTGCTAAATTACATTTTTCCTCTCAACCTGTCTTTCTTTTTTCCCCACTTTCCCAGGATTTTTCTGTTGTTCCTTTGAGGACAACCAACTTTTCTTGATCTGATTTACTCCTCAAACTTCTGCTGCTTCTCTGATTCCCATAATCCCGCAGAGGATCAATTTCTTAAATTCACTGATCCTTTATATGGCAAATCTCAGATACATTTAAAGTTCCCATAAAAGGCTGTACAAATCCCCCTTGAGCAAGAAAAGGAAAAAGAAAGGGCAAGAACATTTGTTAAGAATTTTCGTTGTGCCTGGCACTGTGCTTAGTGATCGTTTCATATATGTTATCTTTTTAATTCTAGATGAAGAGATGAGGGTTATTGGGAGCTATTAGACTCCACTTCTACAGATTGATCTCCCTTTCTATCCTGCTCTTGTGTTCTCAGATTCCCCTCTTGGACCTTATGGCTTTTTAAACTTAGTGCCCTCAGTCTGACAACTGGGGCCTTCAGTCTATTACCAAGTATTTACTTCGCCTCCCCTGAGCTAGGGCAATCGTAGAACCAAGTTGACAATATTAATACCTTTCATCCTGCAGGATGTTCTGGGATAATCAGTAAATTCTTGGTGGCTCTCAGATCAAAAATGTGCTAGATATTATAATGTCTGTTTTGGCATCTATTTTACATGCAAATAAAAGAAAGCACTTGGGGCATTGGGGTCTTCTCAAAACCAAGGGCTATGCTGATTTATGAGTTAAGTCCTGCATTTTCTACCTCTCACCTGGTTACTTGTAGCCCAGCACAGTGCCTGTCACGTGGGGCGAGGGTCCTAAGATGCTTGTTCCTTCTCCCTGTCCCCTTCTGCTGTATACACCAGCATGCCTGGAAGCTGTGGCCATGTGACTCCTCAGATCCCCCTGTGGCAGCTACAATGCGAAGCAAGATACCTGTGATGTATAAACACTTCATATATCTGGGGAGCCCACATTTCCTCAGGTTAAGAGATAACCTGATGTCTTAGTCCATTTCGGCTACCATAACAAAATACCATAAACTAAATAGCTTATAAACAACTGAAATTTATTTCTCACAGTTCTGGAGGCTGGGAAGTCCACTATGAAGGCACTGGCAGATTCAGGGTCTGGGGAGGGCTGCTTCCTAGTTCATAGATGGTGTCTTCTCACTGTGTCCCCACACGGTGTAAGGAGCAGACAAGCTCCCTTGGTCCTCTTTTGTAAGGGTACTAATCCCATTCATGAGGGCACAATCCTCATGATCTAATACCATCACCTTGGAGGTTAGGATTTCAACATATAAATTTGGGTGATACACAAACATTCAGACTGTAGCACCTGAATATAGTGACATTTTATGGCTGCTTTTCCAGAGGCTCATCAAATATTCTATTTTTTCTCCATAAATTATGAGAATGACCCAGAAATTCCAATTCTCATATTTTGTAGAAGATCTACATTCATTCGTTCTATATTTCAATAACTATGTTGAACACTTGGTGGGGTGAATAAGATATAGTCCTTGCCCAGGAGTTCAGATTCCAGAGGTGGATACAAATAAAATAAAGTGGCAATTATCATACAGCAGAGGAGGTACCATTCATTTGTTTGACCGATGCTCTTGAATGGTACTGTGTGCCAAGTTTTCTGCTAAGCTCTAAGTTATATAATGGTGATTGTCTGCTTTCATAATGCTTAAAGTCCTGGGGAGGCTGTAGGCAGTTAACAAATAAATGAACCCATAAATAAGTCTACAATGACCTAACATGATAAGAGAGAAACTAATAGAGTTCAGTGATAGAAGATCAAGGAAAACCCTTTTAGGTAAGGTAGTCAGGGAAGCCCTGGCCAGTGGAGGGACAGTTAAGATCTGAAGGATAAAAAGAAGGTGACCATATGAAGAGCAGAAGGAAAGAACATTCCAGGCAAAGGTATTGGCATATGTGTGAAAGCCTTGAAGATAAGGCTGCAGAATTGATATTAGGCCATATACCACTATGGACAAGGTATGGTTGGAGATAAGAGCAGGGTCTGACCATCCAGGGCCTTATAAGCCAAAGTAAGAAACTGATTTCATCCAAAGGAAAGTGGTTGGTCATTTCAAGATTCTGAGCAGGAATATAATGTAATCAGTTTGTGAAGGTCAATTCTAGGTGTCAACTTGATTAGATTAAAGAATTCCGAGAAACCCAGTAAAGCTATCTTTTTAGGTGTGTCCATGAGGGTATTTCTAGAATAGATTAGCATGAGAGCCTGAGTGGAGTGGGTGAGAAAGCTTCTACCTCAATGTGGGCAGGAACCATCCAATCTGCTGTGGACCCCGAGAGAAAAAAAATGGAGAAAAAAGGTGAATCGCTCTCTGTATACACTGGGATATACTCTTCTCTCTTGTCCGTGGACATCAGAGATCGAGACTCTTGAGCTTTTGGGTTCCAGGACTTATATCAAGAACACCATCAGCTTCCCTGGTTCTGAGGCCTTCTGACTGGGGTTGAGACATACTGCCAGCATCCAGTTTGCAAATGGCCTGTCGTCGGACTTCTTTTCATAATCACATGAGTTAATTCCTCTAATAAATCTTCTCTCATACATTTATAACATATCCTATTGATTCTGTCTGTCTGGAGAACTCTTGACTGATACCCAACATTACAGCAGAAAGTCTCCTTAGTTCCAAACCAGAGAGCAGGCCTGTCCCTGTTAGTCCCCCAACACAGGTGATGAGGGCAGGTGGCAGTCTACTTCTGAGGAGGCTTGATGAGGCCAGGGCCACTTCTCCATTCTTCTTCTAATGCTGGGGTTGGAGAGGTGAGGAAGGGAGCTGAGATGGCTGTGTTCAGTGTCGATGGCTGTGGGAGATGGGCAGTGAAGGAGCATAGGCTCAGGAAAGATCTCCAAGAGATGACATGAGAAATGAGTCTGGAATGACAATTGTCATAGGCTAGGTAAAGATGGTGAGGAAAAGAATTTTAGGCAAGAGAATAGGCAAACATTCAAAGATTAAGACGTGTGTATTAGGAAAATGAAAAGTAGTAGAGTGCAATTAGAACATGCTGTGTGCAGAGGGGAGTAGGGAAGAGGAGCAGAGGATGTGTGTCATATAGTGAAAGGTGGGGAGAACTAGGTAATGAAGACCATCTCATGACAGGCAAGGAAGTTTGGGCTTTGTCCTGAGGACAGTGAGGAGGAACCACTGGAGGGTATTCTGTAGGAGTGGGAGTCATATCGGAGTTTGCACTGTAGAAGAGTCACTCAGGAAAGAGTGCAGAAATCCTAATTGGAGGAGTAAGATTTCAAGCTGGGAGATAAATTCGGAGGGAGGCCAAAGCTCTAATCCAAGCATTTGAAAGTGTGGCCTGAATAGAGTAGTAGCATTTGAGCTGGAGAAAAGGTTTTTAGTTACAGGGGTATTTCAAAGAAGGAATCCACAGGTCCTGGTGAAAGATGAATTTGGGAGCTGAGGGAGAGAGATGAGTCAAAAATGATACTCTGACTCTGACTCCCAAGGTGTTGCTTGGGCAACCTCTTAAATGAGATTGGCTTTGACTAAACCAAGGAACACAGAAGGAAGAGCGAGCATATCAGAAAATAGAGTGCATGTCACTGCTAAGATTTGTGTGTTTGCCCTTCCAAAACTCATGTTGAAATTTGATCCCCCATCTGGCAAACTGGGAGGTGGGATGTAGTAGGAGGTTTTGGGGTCATAGGGGTGGATCTCTCATGAATAGATTAATGCCCTCCCTTGGGGCTGAGTGAGTTCTTACTCTATAAGTTCCCACTAGAGCTGGCTTTTTAAAAAAGGCCTGGCACCTCCCCTCCCTCACCATGTGATCCACCTGCACAGGCTGGCTCCCCTTCCACTTTCCACTATGAGTGGAAGCAGCCTGAGGCCCTCGCCAGATGCAACTGTCCAATCACAGACTTTGCAGCCACCAGAATCGTGAGCCAAATAAACCTCTTTTCTTTATAAATTACCCAGCCTCAGATATTCTGTTATACCAATGCAAAATAAACTGAGACAGTAATATGAGACATTTTTGGTTGAGTTGCCTTTGGATATCTAAGAGGAGGTATTTGATGAGTGGTTGGATACTTTGACCTGGAATTCATGAGAGGAAATGGGCTGGAGACAAGGGCATATGTTTGGAAATCTTCAGCACGAGATGGAAACTGGAGCCATCATAGGAGAATGGGATCATCCAAGGGTAGATTAAAGAGTAAAAAAAGTACCAAAGACATATTTCTGGAAGACTTCAGATATTTAAGGGACAAGCAGAGAAAGAGAACCAGCCCAGCCAGAGAGGAGGTAGGGAAATTAGGATAACTGTATAGTATTTCAGAAACAAAAGAAGAGAACAAATGAGGAAGAAATGGTCAAGTGGTGTAAAATGCAGAAAATGGCCCATTGGAGTTAAGAACAAAGAGGGTATTTTCCTCAGGGTAGGATGAATTTCAGTAGTATGGGGCAGGCAGAATGCATATTGCACTGGACTAAGAAGTAAGGAACTGGAGACACAGTGTGGTAGCTTCTTTTCCAAGACTTTTATTACTTCTAGAAAGGGCACAAATGACTTTTGTTATACCATATATTCTGATTTTGAATTTGAGAGTATAGTCCCCATACTTCTGGGCTGGCTATGAATTCAAAGAATTAAATGATTTACGAGGCCGGCCCAGTGGCGCACTGGATAGTGCGCCGCTTGGGAAGCGCAGCAGCCCTCCCGCCCGAGGGTTCGGATCCCACATACAGACCGGCTCCCGCTCACTGGCTGAGCGAGGCGTG
>NW_007737130.1:40721-43392 GCF_000696425.1 Galeopterus variegatus
AAAAAAAAAAAAAAAAAAAAAAAAAAAAAAAGAAAAAAAGAATTTAAAAAAAAAAAAATGATTTACGGAGAGGGAGAGGAGAGGAGAAATTCCAGGGATGCTGTCTGCATTTAAGATTATAAGCAGTAAGTTCTGAAAAAAACGTTCTCTTAGATTTTTTAGAGGTAGAAATGAGTTTCTTGTGATGGCAAAAGAGAGAAAACTATTTGTCAATCACCTATCATTTTATAATGCTCAGGGCTCTATATTTAATCTTCACAGCAGCCTATAAGGTAGAGAGTATTAGTCCCAATTGCAGAAGAGTAAACCAGGCTCAGAGAGGTTTATTGTACCTGGTACATGGTGAAGTCACTTTATGATTGCTGAAACTACATTTTCTTCATCATACCCAATGGATCTTGGACAGCAAGAATTTCTCCCTCTGAGACAGGATATATTAGCATGGAGTTCACGAGAGCAAGGGAGAACGATCCACTTGGGATCACAGTTAATGTGATTCCCTAGCTGGAAGAGGGCAGGCTGCCATTTGAGAAGGAATTGATAAAACATACAAAATGAAACAAAGTCAGAACCAAAAAAGGCATCGTGCAAGGTTAAAATTATGTGAATAATGATGTGCATTAGTTATTTTAATGTCTTCCAAGTGCATTTCATTTTGAATGATATACTCAGATAGCACACATGGTAAGATATAATTGGAAAAACATGTAGGGGGAATGGCTGAATTTAAAGAATAAACATACAGCTGCAAGGAGGTTAGGAGTCAAAGGGATAAGCATATGCCCCATCCCCCAGGGATCTCATTAGCGCATGAGTGACCATATATGTAGAGGCTAAATGAATCTCACTGTTTGCAAAGACCCACAGTAAATGAGACAATGACGAATCAATAGTAATTAGGCCTATAGGTTCTTATTGACCCAGATGTCTGAAACCAAAAGCCCTGCTCTGAGATTCCTTGAGAGGCAGAATGAAAAGATTTATAGACAAGAGCTTCTTTTAAAAATAATCTCTTTACTCTAAAAGCAGTCATGCAGTTCTCAAGTGGAAAGTTGCTAGAATTACTGCAGACTCTTGATTCTGGCTAGAAAGGATGTTCTCGAGGCTTTTGTTGTGAATGTGATTACTGTTGGACCAGGAGCAGAGAGAGCGAGGAGATAGGAAAGCAGGACGTGATTGTATTCTTCCTGGGTATATTGTTATGGCCCTGCAGAGGATCCTTCCTCAAAAACATAATAGAATCATTCCAAAACAGGGTTTGAGTGTGGGGCTTTGACAAATAATTTCTGACCTGAGATACAGAAAGCAACGTGGCTTCAGAGTCATACAGAGAAGGGTCTAAATTTGGACTATCTCTTCACCCCTTTGAGCCTTTTCTCTATAAAGGGATATTAGCGAGGTCCCCCTCACTGGGCCATGGTGGACGGCCTGCTGCACATCAGGGAAAGGCAGCCCTTCCCAGGAATAACGTACTCTTCCTGATATCATCTAAGACATAGATTTTCATAGGGGATGAGGCAGTGCAGCAGGAAGCAAAGAGATTGCTAGTAGGTTGGGCTGCCCTCACCTCCACCCCAGTACACATCACATACACACACATATAAGTACACACACAAGAGCAGTTTTGCTTTTCTCCATATTTTATATTGGAGTTCCATATAACATTTTTATTTAATAAAAATATTCCACTGGTAAAGGGAAGAAAGAGAGTTTGAAAACCACCACTCTTATTGTTTATTTTCTTACACTTCGTTTAGAAAATTTTCAGGAACTTCATCGGATCCATGGGAATACTGATGGTATCACAAAACGAGAACTAGAAATCACTGTGCCTTACTCTTAAAACTTTTTTTAAATGCAAATAATAAATATTGTCTTAGGTATTTTAGATATTTACCTTTCTTGGATATTGATTTCCTATACATTTTTTCTGCCATTATTCAAGCCATGTTTTTAACCCTAAGACTACCCATCAGAGGACACCAGTGGGAAGTGGCACAGATGCCAGCCTCTGATAGGCACACTTCCTTTGGAGTCATTGGTTCAGAAATTTGAAAGGCAGCATCTTTAAAGAGGGGTTAAGTCACTGGCTCCTGTTACCCAGAGAGGACCGGCCAAACCAAGATCTGAACCTAGCACTGTCTTGACTCTCAAGCCCATCATCTTCCCTCTGTCTCCTGCTCACTGAACATGTGAAGAATTGGGAGAGCTAGTCAGACTCCCTCATCCTACACATGAAGAAGCTGAAGCTTAAAAAGGAAAAGGCACTTACACAATGTCATCTGCTGCATTTAGGTTGGACATCAAGTCTCTAATGCCTCATCCTAACTGCGTTCATGACTTTCAGTCACTTCCCTTAGCAAACTCGTATCCTTAATCTGGGAACTTATATTTGTCTCCATGTGTCATCTCATCACTATCGTTACAATGAGGTGTAGTGGTTTTAATAAATCCTTTACTGGGCCGGCCCGGTGGCGCACTGCGCTAGTGCGCCGCTTGGGAAGCGCGGCGGCGCTCCCGTCGAGGGTTCGGATCCCACATACAGACCGGTTCCCGCTCACTGGCTGAGCAAGGCGCGGGGGCAACACCGAGGGTTGCGATCCCGTTGCCGGTCCCGGTCCGGTACGGGGGCGACACTGAGGGTTGCGATCCGTTGCCGGACACGGAAAAA
>NW_007737130.1:43439-54417 GCF_000696425.1 Galeopterus variegatus
CTGGGCCGGCCCAAAAAAAAATTTTTTAAAGTAGCTATAAGTTGGGCTGGCCCGGTGGCGCACTGGAGATTGCACCGCTTGGGAGCATGGCAGCGGTCCCGTCGAGGGTTCGGATCCCACATACAGACCGGTTCCCGCTCACTGGCTGAGCAAGGCGCGGGGGCAACACCGAGGGTTGCGATCCCGTTGCCGGTCCCGGTCCGGTACAGGCGCCACACTGAGGGTTGTGATCCGTTGCCGGACACGGAAAAAGACAAAAAAAATAAAAATAAAAAAAAATAAATCCTTTACATATGTACATTATTGTAAGTTTCAAAATATTATATCTTCACATACATAATCTTCTTTGGTCTTCCCAGTAAGCCTCTGAGGTAAGTTGAACAGGTCTTATACCTGTTATTACAGATGAGAGGAGGGTGGTTCAGAAGGTTTGAGTAACTTTCTCATGGTTACCTGCTGGGAGTAAAGTCATTCCTGGATCTGGTCTTCTGACTCCCAGCCTTTCCACTTTCCACTGGAACATACACCTTTCGTTGATGATAGCACAGTGTGATTTGAGAGTGCACCAGGCTAGTTTCTTTGGATTTGGCATAGTTTCTTTGATGAAGCCTTTGGGACCCTGCTGACATTCCTGGTTCTGATATGGAAGTACAAATGGTTTCTTTCTGCAGAACAATTTGCTCCCTGACCCCACCCCCCTTTTAAAAACAAAATCCACTTCTCTTCCAGATGCCAGAGTATATATGCATATTTGAACAGTCACCTGGATTTGATTAAGAAGGCTCAGCCTGTGGGTTTCCTCACTGTTGATTTACATGTTTGGCCAGATTTCCATGGCAACCGGTCTCCCTTAGCAGATCTGACACTGAAGGGCATGGTAAGTAACAGCCAGTCCTTGCACGAAGGTGCAGGCAGGCCAAAGGGCTACAGAGTTTAGAAGAAGCAAAGTGAGGAGAAAGGAAAAGGGGAAAAACAAAACATGCCAACAGCCCTCTGGCTTCTTGCGGGTGCGTAGCTATTGTGAAGGCTGCTGCTGCTCCCCAGGGTGACCTGCTGAAAGTTCTCAGTGTTACCGAGCCAACCTTGAGAGCATTAAAAGCAGTATTTCCTGCATTCAGCTACTGCTGCCTGGAGTGGCTGAAAGTCATGCCTATGTATTTTTTGTATTTACCTCAGTTTTTAAAGTCATGTTTTCCATCCCTGTCTCCAGGCTGCCTAGTAAATAAGCGGTAAAAACTGCCACCCATGATCTCACTAGCCACAGCTACACATCTGCCTAGGATTTCAGTTTAAACTTTGCTAAAAGTAAATACAATTAATAATTTATGTTGGAGGATAAAATCACTTATTAGTGACCTTTAGGGTCACTTCCAGAGTGGAGATTTTGGGCCCTCCTTGAGGGGCCAGGATGAACTTGGTGGGTAGGCTCACCCCACTTCAGCTGAGATACAGCATCCTGGAGGTGAGCCAAGATTGGGTGGCTGGGAGCAGTCTAGCCATCACAAGTCATATTTGAGGATGGGCGAAGCAGGTTAAAGGTAGAGAAGCAGGGCTGAGCTTCAGTTCCAAGGGGCCAGGTAAGACCACAATTAGGAAAGTAAGACATGAATGCAGAATCCAGGAAGATGTCAAGAAGTTGAGGAGGAGAGCAGGAGGTAAATGAAGGCAGGGAGTGAGGAATGCAGGCCAGGAGTGATGTAGGGTTTACACAGGGGTGGCCAAGTGAGAGTGGAGCAGGCCTGCTGGCTTCAAGAACTTCAAGACCCAAAGCATTGCAGTTTTGTGATGAATTTGATTGAGATTGTTTTTAATATTCTTATGATGCCAACAGGAAGACGTGAACTTTATTTTCGTTACCTAGTTGATATAATCATCTTCTGCTAATAAAAGGGAGACATGGTGAAAAGAAAAGAAAATTGGACACAGCAAAAGTTATGTGGAGTCCATGGAGCATGCCTACACAACAGATAATGAGCTTGGTCTCCCTGTTGGCCTGTGGAGGCAGAAGAGGAATGTGCAGAGAGGGCCATGTGGCAACCAGCTGCACCTAGAGAGCCATACTTCCAGATGACCAACTCTGCGTGTAGACTGAGGTTAGGGGTAGAACACGTTTTATATGGGTACAAAAAATGAGTGTCTTAACTAGGGACAAATATCTGAAGCCTAATATAGTTAGACACTTAACAGTGTTAAAGAAGTGAGAAGCTTGATCAGTTCTTAAAATGACCCCAAGACAAAGCAGCAGTGCACGGTAAAATGTTTATAGCTGTGGAGTCCCACAGACCTGGAGACTTCTCTTCCCTGCATCTGCTGTTCCCAGCTTTATTACCCAGGGTATCAAGCACCATGTCTCCCAGTGGCTTTTGTCTGTTCCTTAAAACCAAGCCTGACATACAAAGACCTAAGATTTACCATCATAAGGATATTCTAATAAAGTTGACCAAATGCAGAATGTCATTCCAAAGGAGTCTACGGAATGTTTTGAGGAATGCCCATCTCATTAGAATAAGTATGTGCTCACCAAACATGGGGACATAGGCCCAATTATATCTAAAAATCCTGGATGTTTACTTTTTTAAAATGTTTTCTTGTTTTGTAAACATACCTCATATATCACTTGATATTTTTTGGCAGTGATTTCCCTTTATAACTGTCCTTGGGTTAGGCTGGACAATGAAATAGGTGTCACTCCATAGGTTTGCATCACAACTCTGGAAGGAGAAGGTGACCTAGAAAAGATAGAAGGAAGGCAATTCTGGGCCAAAGACTTCTCCCCAAAATCTCTTTTCTTTAATCTCATTTTGGATAACATTGAAATAATCACCCTGAAATTGTTCTGTTTACACATTATGTCCTTTTGCCAGAACCTACGATGTTATTACATGTTATATTCTTTTGCCAGTCCTATCTTCAGCACTCTTTCAGTAAATGTTTATTGGGTGCCTATTATATGCCAAGCACTGTTGCAGATACAGTAAGGTACAGTTCCTACATTCATGGAACATATTTAAAGGAGGGCAAAGAGTTTGATAAAATATTAATAGCAAAGAGAATTGTGAGGAAAATCCCACTAGGGCAAGAACCATACAGTTTCTTCTTTTGGCTCCTGAAACAATTCTCTGGGCACATAGAATTATAATTTATAAGCAATGTGGAAATAATAAAGAGGTCCTTTATTGCTTTAGGAAAAATAAACATATGAACAATTTACAAATACCAAAAGAATTAGATAGCTATTGACTCTTACTATCATATGATTAATATGTAATACCAATATTAATATCCAAGTAAATTGAAATAAGCTCCCATTTTATCATAATTATGAGTATGTTTGTTTATCGATCAAATACAGGCCCTCTTATAGTTGGTAGGTGTTATAACAGTAACTATATATAGGCCCAGCCCTCAGCAATATTACTGTGTTTGGGGGGACAGACAGAATGTATAAACAGGCATTGGGAAGGTGTCACTCATGGCCAAACCTGGTCAGTGGTCAGGAAAGGCTTCAGGTGGGAGGTGGTGCTGACACTGAGTGAAGCAGGGAAGAGGGTTTGGGGGCAAGGGAATCATAGTATATGTGGTATTCCAGAGGGGGTAGAGAGTGTGGCATGTGAATGGCTACAATTTGGCTCCTTGTTTCATTGTCTAACCAGTGAGAGATTGCTTTTATCATTTTATTTTGGTAATAAATAAAGAAAAGGTTTTCCCAAAGGACCTCTGGACACTCCGTATACTCTGCTTCAGCAGCATTACACTCTCCCCGCTCTTTACTCCCCCCTCAGTTGACTCTTCTCTTACCTTTGTTAAACATTCATCCATTCAGTACATATTTATTGAACACCGAGTATGTGTAGGCCTATGTTAAGCCCAGGGAATAGAAATTTTAAAAAGTATCTGTCCTAACTTCACATAAAAGTAGGGGAGATAATTACTATACATGTATGAGTGTGTGTGTGTGTACATGCATGAGTGTGTGTGTACACCTAACCATTAGATAGTGTGACCTCTGTAATATTAGACATCTATGCAGGCTGAGGGAGGTGCTCAGAAAATCTCTGATTTTGGAATTTTTTTGTGAAGTGACAGTTGACTAGCAAGCCTGAAAATACATATGATGATGCAAAAAAGTCATAAACTCTTGTCAGCTTTGAAAATTGGGATGACACTAAAGTAGGAAAACTAGGATTGGCATTCCCAAAGAGAATTTAGGAAGATATTCCAGAATCTAAAAGATTAATATAACTTGCTTGATAGACTTAATATGACATATGAACAAAGTAAACCTTCAGCCTTGAAAGAGTTTGGACTTCTCCACGTTCTGCTCCCTATAAAAACAGGGAAGTTGGGTTTTGTTGTTTTGTTTGCATTTTTGGAAGCAGTTAGTGAGTTTAATTTCCTAGATCCCCTCCCCTCCCCTACCCCATCCCTGTTCCTATTTTCCTTTCAGTTCAATTTGAAAACTGCCAACCCAAGAAACCACCTGGGCAGGAAGTATGAGTTAGGAAGAACGGTGATGGCTTGTAGTCCCAGCATCCCGAGCAAAACTCTGTTAGTGGGACAGAGATAGGAAAGCCTTGGTAGCTCTGTGAATTTAGAGGAAGGATGTAGTTTTGCACTCTTTGTTCTAGGGTGAGAAGCTACATTCTAATAATTGGCATCTAGTTGTAGATCTGAAGAGGCAAATCCAAGTATACAGTGAGTGGGACTAAGAGTAAATCATGTGTACTGTATGCCGGGAAATACTGAATATGTATAGTTGTCCAGGTAGAGTGAATTTAAAAAAATAGTGAGTCCTATAGGAAAAACATTGCATGCAAAGAAAGAGAAATACCATTTTAAACACTTAGGGAAAGGCCTCTTGAAAATTATTTACTCCTGAAACCAAAAGAAAATATTAGGGAACTACTTGGCATATTCAATAGGATTTTTTTTTTTTTTTTTTAAGGCAGATCTCTATGAAGTAGGGCAGAAACTTATTAGGAAACAATGAGTTAAGATGAGAGAACAATGGAATGACAAAAAGTGAAATTATAAAGACCACAAGATCCACTAAAAATGCATTAATAGGATTAAAATCTACATTGAAAGCAATAAGGAGCATAATATTCATTGAAGAAAATAAGATCAGGGCTATAATAAGACATAGCATATATTTTAAATTTGCTCTATTACAAAAACATTTTGAGGTTAGGGGCTATAGTTTATTTACCTTTTTAATCTGGACAATGCTTAGGTCAGAGACTGGCACCACACATAATTGCATTATGGTGAAACAGTTATTTCAGTTGTCATTCACCAGATGAGGAACAAACAATGACCTGCCCAAGGTTACAATACCAGGAAGTGGCAGAGCTCAAATAGAAATACGAATCCTGACTTTTAGGATGCATGCCCCCACAAGGCTACCTTAATCATAACTCTGGACTTTGCAAAATGCACTCACTATTGAAAAAGGCGTCCCAAAAGATACATCATGTGTGGTTTAATACTGAACCACGGTCCTTGGTCTAGTCCTTGCTCCTCTGTTCTGACCACCAACCTTGTCACTCATCCCGCCTTTTTACGCTAACCTTGGTGTTTGGATTTAAACTCTGACCCTGCCTCTTCTCAGTAATGGTTCACTTTCCTTCCCACCCTTACTGACTTAGATTTCAAAAGTAGTAGCCACACCTGGTTTGACCTGGCTCTAATGTTCTTTTACTTTAGGTACCTACCCTCATAATTAGGAACAGGACATAATCCAGGAATCTTTCCATTATGCTTACTAGAATCATTTTCTTTTTCTTCTGGTAACAGTTGGCTCCTGTCATGTGATGAGTTATTTCATTTTTCCTTTGGTGATCCTGTATCAACCTACAGCACTGAGCTAAAAATAGGTGGGGGACGTTAGGGTTGGACAGCTGAATAGTATGCCTGAACCAAATAGCCGCCTTTGTAAATATTTCTCCTTTCCACTTGATAAATGATGCCTGGAATGTTGAGGGCTGTGCATACAATTATCTAAAAGAAGCAGAAGCTTAGGTAATTACAATGAACATAAAAACTTTCAACACTGGTGATTCTAGGCTCTTTAAAACAAGACCCCCCCCCCAAATGCTTATTTTTAAAGAATTGACGTGGTTACACATAAGGATAGATGAAGCTAAATACTCACCATCAGGAATAGTTGTTTATCTTAGGTATTTTTTTGATTGTTTTTATTTTAAATGGTTGGTTGGATGGTGTTTACCACTGTCGAGCAATTAAGAGAGCCCAAGTTTTGACATCAGATCTGTATTCACATTTGTCTGAAAATGTACGAATGTGTGGCCTTTGGCAGGCTAGCTCTGTGAGATCAGTCTGCTCATCAGTAAACAGGAACAGCCCTGGCTTCTTTTCAGGGTCATTGTCAGAGTCAAAGGAGGAGGTGCTGGCACAGGGACAGACACACAGTGGACAGACAGCAATAAATGCATTTAGATCTATAGCTCTGCCTTGGTGGCCATTACTTGCAAGTCTGCAAGAAGGCCAGCAGGATGCTAAGTGTGGCCTTTGAGCAGCCAGCTGTGGGACCCCTATCTTAGCCCCAGAACTGACTGGGCTTGCCAGCTACTGAGGCCATCAGCCAAAAACAACCAGCTAGAGAAGCTGAATAATCCCTGGATCTATCACAGGAAGCAAGTTACATACAGATCTGGAGATTGACTTCCTCTGTTCTTAAGTCCTTGGCCTCCAGTTTCCTCATCAGTACAACAAGAAACTCAAATTTGGTGTATCTTACAAAATAGCAGGTGTTGTAGGAATTTTGAAGGAGTCCTTGTCTCCTTGTACATATGACCAGTTTCTATTCACAGGTTGGTATGACCTCTGTTTTAGTGGTCGTGGCTTTTTTTTTTTTTTTAATTCTTTTCCTGAAACACCTACTCAAAGAAGTAAATTACCTTGGAGATGTATCAGGCCATGAGTATAGACCAAACACACCATCTCCACCATTGGTTGAAACATGTTTTCTCTGCTTCATCTTGAATGTACAGCACTACCCAGAAAGGAAGGTTATTTTCTGATTCTTTGAAGAGCTGTGATTTCTAACATCAGGCCATATGCTGCTCACACTGCTGGAGAGATTATGTGCTGCTCTGATTGCTCTTCAAAGCAAGCACAGAGCGAGTTGCATGTGGAGAACTGGGAGTCAGGAAAAAAACAGTGCAAGATCCTAGCCCATTCCCAGAGGGTCACATCGCAGCTGGAGGTTCAGATAGGCTTGGAATCAGCAATTTAGATGAGGATTTGCAAGAGCTCACCAGAGGCTGGAGTTTTTACCCCAGTGGCTGCTTCTGATAGGGAGATGGATGACAGGGCTGGAAGCTCATGAGCTAATTGAAGCAGCTTTTTGGTGACTTATTTATAACCTTGGAAACACGTGCGCTCTTTGACATGAGTTTGGTTTTGTTGTTATTTACTACTGTTTTATTCAACCATTTTTTACATACTATTTTTGCTTATGAAAAATCAAATCCTGTAATAGAGCTTACAGGGTCATCTAACTGATTTCCTGATATGTGTTTTCCTACTGAAGTGACTAATTTACCAGCTAGTACTGTGATTTATAATAGGTACTGTTTTCAAGGAACCTGATGTGTCAGGCACCATGGGTTACTTGTATGATCAACAACGTTCACAATAACCCTGCAAGATCACACTGTTGTCCCATTTAAAAGAAGAAAGAAACTGAGGCTCAGAGAATTTAAGTAATTTGCCTAGAGGAGAAAAGAGTAGAAGTGGGATTAGAACCCAGTTAGATCAAATGTGGGGATTGATTCTTGGGGGAAAAAATAAAACTAAAAAACTAGTTTATTGTGTTTTACTTACTCCTGTTCTGTTTTCAGCAGGCCTGCCATCTTTCTTTCTCGTTTTAGTGACTTTTTAAATTATATTCCAGAACCAGGCTTTTCTTTCTTAGTGCTTCTCATCTTTTCATTATATACCGAACAGCCAGTACAGCCAGGGACAAGACTATGGACAGGAGTGAAGTGTAGCATGATAAAAGGCTGAGGAGTGCATTGGGTAGAATCCGCTGGAAAGGTCTGAGAGATAAACAACGGGAAGGAACTAAGGCCAGAGGATCGAGGATGGGTCCCCAGTTGGTGTACAGACACAACACAACAGCAAGTAGGGGCCAGAACAGTTGTACAGATCCACTTTGGGATACTGGTGCATGAGCATATCAAAATAGCTTAGACTTGGAGCCTCAGAAGCAGGGTGTACAAAGTCATGGTGCGCCCAGTGTGTTGGTGAGCGCCCAGTGCTTTGGTGAGCAGCCAGTGCTTTGGTGAGTGCCTAGTGCGTTGGTGAGCAGCCAGTGCGTTGGTGAGCAGCCAGTGAACTAGTGTGTGCGCAACTCTCTGATAAAATAAGGTTGTGAGGGAGCGTGTCAGTCTGTCATCTAGTTGTAGCGTATTAGTTGCCTATTGCTGCTGGACTAAATTACACAAACGTAGTGGCTTATATTTATTACCTCACAACTCTGTAGGTCAGAAGTTCAGGTTGGCTCAATCAGTTTCTCTGCTCCAGTTTTCACAAGGCCAAAACCAGGGGCTTTTATTGGGAAGTTACGTGAAAAATCTGCTTCCTAACTCATTCAAGTTGTTGTCCGAATTCTGGTCCATGTAGTTGTAGGACTAAAGTCCCTGTTTCCTTGCTGACTATCAGCCAGCAGTCCTTCTCAGCCTCTGGAGGCCACCTGTGTTCCTGGACTCACCACCCCCGCCTCCATCTTTGAATCCAGCTGTGGTAGGTAAAGTCATTCTCAAGCTTTGAACCTCTGTGATTTCCATTTCTGCCTCACCTCTCCTGCCTTCTTCTACTGTATCTCTTGACTAACTCTTCTGCCTTCCTCTTCTGCTTTTGAAGGCTCATGGGATTACAAAGAGCCCAAACATATAATCCAGGACAACCTCCCTATTTTAAGGTCAACTGGCTAGTAACTGATTCCCTCTGCTGAGTCCCTTTATAGCAGTGCCTAGATTCGTGTTTGGTTGAATAAGCAGGGGACAGGAATCTTGAGGGGACATCTTTATACTTCTGTGTACCATATTGTAGTAGCACATTCACCTGCATTTCCCAAACCTGGGTGGGTTTCAGGCAATGCCAAGTGTTAACCTAGATTCCTGATACTTACTAAAAACCTCTAAATGTTGTTGGAGAGATTTGCCCCCTTCTCTTCCAGGCTGCTTATTATCTCAGACCTGTCCTCCAATCTCTGTCCTCTCTCCAGAGGTTTTCTGTAAGTCTTTTCTCTGATCCTCCTCATTGCTGTGTCCATCAGCTTCACCTTCATTATTGACTAAGAAAATAGCATTTTTGCCACTCCATTGTGTTCTGGAAAGCTTTCAACTAATTCTCCTGAGCCTTGGATACCCCCATCAAGCTCTGATGACCCTAGGAAATCTGAGGACTTGGGAATCCCATTTTCTTGTCTTTTGTAATCTTTAGAGACCTCTTAGGAAACTATTCCTAAGCCCTTTTTGTTCTTACTAACATATGTAATCACTTCAATTCCTTTAAGAACTAGGAAGGAAAACATTTAACTAGATTACTAATGCACTTATTAATAATTTCAACTATTTTAGGGGCTATGAACCTATAATTCATAATACCAAGGTTTAGGACCATCATTGTCACAATATATTGTGCATTGTGACCTTATTAAAATGCAAATTACAACTTCCGGTAAAGATGGCAGAAAAGACGGTCCCTAGCGTCACTCTCTCCCACAAATCAACCAATTTACAACTATAAAAACATAACATCAAGTGCTCAAGTGCGTACGGAATGGGGAGACATCCAGCAGAGGAGACAGAAGCTCTGCAGAGACCACATGCCCTGTGGGGCTGCTGTCGCACGATCTAGCAGATAGGCTTCACCGCCACCAGCCGGCTCCATTCCCAGCCCAGCCCAGTGAGCACAGAGTAGGGAGACATCCGGCAGGGGAGGTGGAGGCTCCACAGAAACCACACACACTGTGGGGCCGCCACTGCATGATCCAGCAGATAGGGTTCACTGCAGGCATCCGGCTCCATTCCCAGCCTGACCTAGTGCACATGGAGCAGGGTGACATCCGGCAGGGGAGGCGGGAACTCCACGGGGACCACACTGCTGCTGCGCGATCCAGCAGCCCGGCCCAGTGCACACAGAGCAGGGAGATGTCCAGCGTGGGAGGCAGAAGCTCCGCAGAGACCACACCACCGCACCGCGATCCAGCAGCCCGGCCCAGTGCGTAGGAAGCAGAGAGACGTCCATCAGGGGAGGCAGAAGCTCCGTAGAGACCACACACCCTGTGGGGGGGCCGCTGCAGTGCAATCCAGCAGCAGGTGGGCTTCACTGCCGCCACCCGGCTCCATCCCAAGCCCGGCCCAGTGCGCACGGGGCAGGGAGACATCCAGCAGGGGAAGGTGAAGCTCCGCAGAGAACACACACTCTGCGGTGCTTCCGCGCACCCCAGCAGCCCGGCCAACTGCATGCAGAACAGGGAGACGTCCAGCACGGGACATGGAAGCTCAGCAGAGACTACACACCCTGTGGTACCACCCTGTGACCCAGCAGCCTGGCCAAGTCCAAGCTGACCAGAGATGTGGCTCTCTGGAGAAGCCCAAGACCCAAGTCAACCACACACGCAAGGCACTAGTGGCCAACTGAGCAGTCACTGAAGTAGCCATACCAAATGGGCAACCCCAGCAACATCTTAGTCACACAGTAGTGTCAAGCCTATGGACTGTGAAACCCCCTGCCACAATGAATAAACATCAAAGAAAAGATACCAGAAATACGAAAAATCAAGAAAGTATACCACCAAAGGGTAATAACTCTCAAGCTCTAGATCCTATAGAACAAGAAGCCCTTGAAATGACTGACGAGGAATTTCGAGTAATAATTCTAAGGAAGGGCCGGCCCGGTGGCGCACTGGATAGTGCGCCGCTTGGGAAGCACGGAGGCGCTCCCG
>NW_007737130.1:55417-56412 GCF_000696425.1 Galeopterus variegatus
AAAGAAGAAATGTACAAGGAAATCAATGCCCTGAAAAAAAATGTAGCAGAACTTGCCAAACAGAAGAACTTATTCAGCGAAATAAAAAACACAACGGAGAGTTTAACCAGCAGGCTTGTGGAAGTTGAAGAGAGAACCTCTGAACTTGAAGATGGGCTGTTTGAAATAACACAGGCAGACAAAAAAAAAAAAAGAAAAGAAAAAAAAGAATCAAAGGCATTGAAGAAAATCTCAGAGAGATATCAGACAACCTTAAGTGCTCAAATATCTGAGTCATGGGAATTCCAGAAAAGGGGAAAAAGGAGATTGCATTGAAAACATATTCAACAAAATAGTGGCAGAAAACTTCCCAGGTATAGGGAAAATCACAGATCTTCAGATCCAGGAAGTTCAAAGATATCCAAATGTATTCAACCCAAAAAGGTCTTCTCCAAGACATGTTATAGTCAAATTGGCAAAACTCAAAGACACAGAGAGAATTTTAAAAGCTGCAAGAGAGAAGTGTCAAATCATCTATAAGGGAGCCCCAATCAGACTAACATCAGACTTTTCATCACAAACCCTAAAAGCCAGAAAGGCCTGGGATGATATATTCAAAATACTAAAAGACAGGGATTGTTAGCCAAGAATACTCTACCCTGCAAGGCTATCCTTCTGAAATGAAGGGCAAATAGTATATTTCTCAGACAAACAAAAAATGCAGGAGTTCATCACCACACGACCACCCTTACAAGAAATTCTCAAGGGAGTACTAGGTGTGATTCCTGAAAAATAACTACCACTGCCATAAAAGCCCAAGAAAAATCAAAACCCACTAGTATAATAAAAATGGCATTCATGAAGAGAAACAAACAAAAAGGCTATCTACAACCCAAGAAACCAACATATACAGAAAACAAACAGTAAATCAGAAAGCAAAGAACAAAAGACACCTAAGACAACCAAACAATAATAATCAATAAAATGCTAGGATTAAATCAACACTTTTCAATAAC
>NW_007737131.1:0-5601 GCF_000696425.1 Galeopterus variegatus
CCCCCCCAAGAGGAAGAATTGCTTTTGTCTTAGTGTGATTTGCATCTCTGGAACATGATTCCTTATAGAATGCCTTCCTAACCTGAAGGATACCCAGATTTCTTTCTTTAACAAGGAAAATATCCCCACCACCCACCGCCAAAAGGTCAAGTTTGTGGGCCAAAATATTATGTATACAGACATTTGTAAGTTTGCATGGTCTGCAGGAAGGCGCTGGTTCCTCCTGACATGATGGGTATGCTTAGTTGGGGATGTGTTGAATGCTTGTCTCTCAAACTCTTCAACCCCAGACGTGGACTAATTGTGAGACTGTGTAGTTTTTGTGTGCATCAGGTACAGAAAAAACTGTGTCAATTGATTTTGGTGTGATTTGTGTAAATGGCTCACGGCAATGACACTGGGTTGCTTCTTATACCTGGCTGAGTCGTGCCTCTGGGTGGCTAAAATACAAGAACGCTATCTTCTAGAGAGTGAACAGATGCAGGGGCTACCCGCCAAATCCCCTACACAGATGCACTTTAAAAAGCCACTCATGCTTTGGCTTAAAGTGTAATTAATTTATTTTATGTACAATAAATATCATTTTCAAAGAACAGACCTCTGACTTGGACTTTATGGAAATGTTAACCTTTTGCCCATTAGAGAAGCTATTACTTAGTATTCTTGTATTTATGGGGCATGTTGAGTAAAGCAGTATGTCTTCCAGAGGTTACCTCTTAAGACTCACAACAAACCAACGAGGTGCATTCTATTATTCCTACTTTACAGGAGAGGAAACAGGTAACTTGTAAATTGTCATTTACTTCTTTATATTTGAGAATAGCATATCTCCTATTCATTTCCTTTGTGGTCCTCCAGGATCTGGCTACACATCTCTCTCAGCAAAGCCTTGAGGGTATTAATGCTTTTACACAAGATTACTGCCTCTCTATACGTGCTTTATTTGGCAAACCTTTCTTTGGGTATGCTGCTTTCAAAAACCCACTTTATTTTCATTGCAGAAGCTCACAGCCATTGATCTAGAGCTGTCAGGAGCCACTCCCAGGGAGCTTTCACCACAATGTATGTGCTAAACTGCCAGGCCTCTCATCTGCTTCCATCTGGGCCTGGAAGACCTTTCATGCAAGCTAAGTGAGTCACCATCTTTACAGGCAAATAATCACACCTTATATTTGTTTGAGTAGTGCTTTCACATCCCTGGTGTTGTCTAATCCTCAGGATAACCCAGTGAGGAGAGTGGGGGAGGTATTAACACCATTTTACAGATGAGAAAAACAGATAGAGTGCCAGGACTTCAACTCTGTTTTCCCACGGGTAAATATCCTGACTGCTCTTGACAGGGCTTCTGCTGGTGCCCCAAACCCTCCTTATGTGCAGGGTAATTTTCTACACTTCAAGCCTAACCTGCCTCTGAGAAGGGTGTGTGTGCTGGAGGCAGGGAGGGCAAGGGTGCTAACTTGAGACTCTGGCCCGGCTCCTAGGTGGCAGAGCCACCCCTGTGCTGGGCTCAGTCTCTCATTCTAGGGCAGTGGCAAGTAACTCCAACTAGATGCTACTCTTATTTCCATCCATCCTGTGTGGCTGTGTTAACAACTTCCAGTGAGTGAATCTTTATATACTTACCAGTGGTCTCTACCCATGTTATGGAAAAGAAGATGAGTTCTCCTGCGGGCAGCTGCGTGCTGCAAGGGTGCTGGGAGCTGCTGTGCTTCCATTTACTGCTGTCCACTGCTTGCCTGTCGTCTCCATCTGCAGATCCCTCGCAGGCTCCTCCTGCCCCGCTGAGCCATGCCTGCCACACTAGCAACCGCCCTCACTTCCTCAGCCTGCGCTGAGCTCCGTCTCTCATACTTCCCCTGAGACAGTCATGCTGGAAGGGGTCTCAGAGCTCTAGTCCAGCAGAGGGATAAAGTGGTTTGTTCAAGTCCCTGGGGGTGGGGAGGGGAGGCGGAGAGAAGAGAGACTGAGACAGAGAGAGACACACACACAGGCAGAGACAGAGGGAGACAGAGAGACAAAGTCCCGGCTGGAAACCACCCAAGTTCCAGTTCTGTCCACTGTCTCAGGCTGACTTGACTATTGATAGCTGTGGAATACACCATGTTTTCTTCTTGCAAATGTAGCTTCATGTTTCATTACTTTTGCTCATCTCTTTCATTATTAGTATCTCTTCACTTAATCCCCATTTTCGTTTTCATTTTTTAATTTCTTAACTACAACCATCTGGCACCTCGGTAGGGGAAGCCTCCTTTGCCACCAGGGTAAGGGAAGGCAGCAATGTGGACATGTCTGAGGTGCAGGGGAGTAGAGAGTAGGAAGGAATCAGAATTTATTGTGCCAGATTGTATTATCTCCTTTAATCTTTGGAAGAATCCTGTGAGAAAGGTAATAATATCATATCGCTTTCATATTAAAGATGAGGAAACTGAGGCTCAGAGAGATTAAATTACTGCTGAGGGTCACACCACACAGGTAGTAACCATTGTTGTTTCTACTTGCTGAAACAGTGCCAGGCAGTGTTGGAGGTGTTTGGAGTAACTGACATTTCCCACAGCAACTCCACAATCCACCTTAGTCTCTCCTACACCAAAGGAAAAGGGAGGCTCAGCAGAATTAAGCAGCTGGCCCAGCTCCTCCGTGGCAGGTCCAGGACTCCACCCCAGGCCTGTCTGTGCCACAGCCCAACTCCTGCTTCCCTCCCAGTAGAGCCCCGCCGGGAGTTCTCTCCTTCCTCTGTGGGCCCCGCCCGCCCCGCCCTGGCCGGTGTTCCCTGTCCTGCTGTCCTCCACCTTCCTTTTGCTACCATGGACTCGTGGCTCCTCACTGGCCCCAGGCCCCCCTTGCTACCGCGGCCACATCTGCTGTTGCCATCAGCCGGCTGCTGGCGGCCTCCAGCCCCAGCTCAGCAATAAAGACGTCCAGGCAGGGAGGGGGCCAGGCGCAGCCCGTCTGTCTCAGAACCAGACCCACGTCTGTCGTGATGTCTGGCTTTTGAGTTTCCTCCCTGCCTCAAATCAAAAACATTCTCAACGCTGCAGCAGGCCAGGCACTGCACAGTGAGCGGAGATGGCGAAACCTTCCAGACCTTCCTGGGCTTCCCACAGCCCCGACATCTACAAGGCACTATGGATCAGCCGGGCCACCCGCCCAGCCCGCTCCTAACCCTGAGGTGGAGGAGCTCTGGGTGTATTTATAGTGAACCCCTCGTTTTGATAAAAAATGGGATTTTGACATTCATCTTACACTCCAAGAGGGAGAAAACAAGTGTGTTTTTTTGGGCAGATGAACAAGCTTGTGGGCAAATCCCTCACAAATGGGCAGTTGGGTAACTGCAACGAGAGGAAACAGGGACAGTCCAGCAGTGTCTGGGGACAGCTCAAGACAGGTCCCTCGGGGAATGGCCTGAAAGGAATTATAGAGCTTGCCTGATTATGATAAATAACCCGGGAAAACTGATGTTGTCTGCACTCCCTTTAAGGTCTAAAGACAGAAGTTTCCAGAAAGTTCTTATTGTGCTTATTACTCTCCTAAATTGGAGAAGAGAACAGGATTAGGCTTATTGCTGATTATGGCAAGATCCCAGCCACTACCCCCCATGCTTCCTTCTCAAATACTCTGCAAACTCACCATAATCTGGTTTTGTCTCTTTAAATTCCCTTTAAAACAGAGATGGGGTTTCTTGATGTTTCTTACGCAGGACACCAGACATTTGTAATACTGGATTATTTGTTGTTGAGATTCTGTTTCTGGTATCCAGGGTAAAATAAATAATAGTGATCTTGGGGGGGGGCCGGATGGAATTCTTTGTTACTGGGATACCAATGAAATGGAGGGGCGGCCTAAACAGAGCCATTTGCATGGGCCCTGGCCTCTGGGGACAACACTTATTTGGCTGATGCAGCTCTGGAGCACTTCCAAATGCTTTGCTGTGTCTGCTGTGTTTGCCAGGAAGTGAACTCCAGAAGAGGGCTTATAGAGGTAGAAGTCAATTGCAACAAAGTATTTACACCTCTATCAATTATGTTTATAAAGAGTGGCCTGTGAGGTCCTTGGCAGAAGGTTTGCACTTGCATGTGCTTGTTTTGGTTCTGCACAGCCAGGGTTTAGGTGGTAAACACTCATACCCAGGCCTGAGATGGGAGAAACCAGCACGACCACTCAGTTTAGCCTTTCAATTCACCTTTAGGTGGCTGACAACTGGTGGAGGGGTGGTGGTGGGGGGTAATCCCTTTAGAATGGGTACATTGGATGAGGTCAGAATGGTAAATCAGGGTGTCAATCTCAGATTCCGCACAACTACTTTGTGGCTAACATCAGTGATGGGGAAAGTTCTATTACAGACATATGGCCCAGCATGAGCAATCACCAGATGCTATTACCAAGCGTGGTGACCCATGCTCTGAATGAGCTTAACCATGGCCATGTTCTAAGGGCTTTACGTGCATTAACTCTTTTAATTCTCACCAAAAGCCAATGGTGGGTCCTATCATTATCCAATTTCAGGGTCAACTAAGACCAGGAGAAGCGAACTATCATGTGGAAGAGGTGGGATTGGAAATCCAGCCATTGGATCAGACTCCAGACACTGCTCGTGACCTCTGGGCCATATTATCTTCAAAGTGTGAGATCAAAGTGCTGTTCCTCCTCCATTTTCTCTACTTGTGGACCCCAGGAGTGCCTCCAAATTTTCTCTTCATTTGATATTCTCCTGTTGATACTTTGAATTTTGTGAGGTAATTTCGTTGGTGTCCTCAGCAGTAAAAACCCACATTCCTTGGGAGTCCCGTACTAGCCACTGTCTTAGGGATGGCTCTACAGCGACCCGCAGGCACCATTATTTTCTGTATCTTACAGATGTAGACACTGAGGCTTAGAGAGAGCCAATGAGCTTTGAGTGGCGGAAACGGGACTTAAAGCCAGATAGGACTTGGGAGCCCTGTTCTACCCACTGTTCCTTGCAGTGGGCGGAGAGCGTAACTGGTTTCTCCTCCCACCCCTCCCAAGCCTAGGAAATGAGTGCAGAACATGGCAGTACCAGAGAGGTTCAGGAGGCTCTGCCTTGGGCACAGTGCTCTGTTTCCTGAGCCCCTCTCTTTTTCCTTATTTGTTGAAGGCCCCTTGCAGGAATTATACTGAATTTCTATTATGTTCCTGCTTTCTAATCAAGGAGTAGTGCTCTGTCCTGTGCCTCCTACCTTCTTATTTAAGCCAAACTCCGATTGCCACAAGGTGCTTCCAGTCGCCTCTTCTCCAAAGCCCTCTACTGCCTGACTACTTGTCTAGCTCAGTTCCTCCAATCAGTGAGTGCACGAGATGGAAAAAAATGATTATAAACCAAACCTTTGACACTTCTCCCCACCACTCTGCGACCACCTTTGGCCACGTTTAATGCAGTATTGTGAGCATTTTCAGGACATAACTGTTTAATGATAACATTTACAATTAATAATTCCTCCTTTTTTCATTTCAGATTAGAAGATTTTGAATATTCTTTTTTTTTTTGTCTTTTTTCCGTGTCTGGCAACGGATCGCAACCCTCAGTGTTGCCCCCATACCGGACCGGGACCGGCAACGGGATCGCAACCCTCGGTGTTGCCCCTG
>NW_007737131.1:6759-9181 GCF_000696425.1 Galeopterus variegatus
ATTTTCTTCCTTATTCAAATTTAAGACTTTAAGACTAGCAGAATGAAAAAAGCATCTGAGGCCTCCTATATTTTAGCGGCAATGAAAGAACTGATATTACATGAAAAACCTACTAGAGCAAGAAATAGAATGTATGTGTCTATAAAAACTCTGCTTTGATAAATATCTCAGAATGATTTCCAACTTCACCTTTTTCCCCCATGAAATGACAGTGTTTTGTAGAAAACTAAAATCAAAGATATGTGAGTGTTTTGGTTTACATTTTAGTCCTCCACCTGTTTAATCCAATAGAAACTGTTTTTTAGCTTTATCTTTTTATTACAAACATCTTTCAGAGATGCCAGTAATTTCTATCAACCATTTACCTATAAATGTGTGTGTTCTAACAGTTCATCTTTTTTTCCAGAGTTCTTATATAATTTCCCTAGGTGGGTCTAGGTTTTTCTGCCATGGTAAGAAGGAAAATTTAAGCTTACAGAAAAGAAAGCTTTATATTTCAATAGAAACTCGAAATCACAAAGGCCACAGGCATTGTAGTTACAATCTGGACTCCCTGGGACCAGATATCCTCTATTGGGGCCTTCTATGGAGGGCAAGAAACCTTTTATAGGCAAAGACAGCCCCCCAATCAAACTCTCTCCCACTGCCATTCCCAGTGGCCTGGCAGCTCTGCCCAGTGAGCAAGCTGGAACAATGCAGCTCTTTGTTACCGTAGGATGATTTGCAGCACATGCAGACTACCAGCGCTGCCCTGGCCGCCCCCTCCCTTCCTCGCCTTTTCAGAAACATTTCAGATCAAGAGAGAAACATAGCCTCAGACTCTGTTTGCAATGTTCCTTCCTCAGTTATACAATTTGAAGGAAATCAAACTTTCTCCACAACTCAGAATTCTGAAGCATGTCTAACTTCTTGAGCAACTCCAAATCAAAGTACATGTAATCTACCAACACTTGTCAACAGGCTTTTATTTAGAACTAATGAACTTGCAGGTGGAATCAGAAAGATCACAAATAGAGGGATGAGGATAAATGGGAAAATCCTTGATTAGGCCAGCTGAAAGACAGCTTGACACCTTTAGAAAAATGAAAAACAATTTTTTTTTTTAAGAATACGAGCAATCCATGCAAAATACCTTGTTGTGTGGTTATCAAGGCCCCTCGGGCAGAATGTAGTTATATCCACAATTAGTAACAGGGACACTGCTTTTGGAGGCAAATCTGGAATGGTGACAGATTATAGTATTGGATATTTCCAGCTTCGGCAGGTCTTATCTTCTTAGCAGAAGCTCAGAAGCCAATGTCTGGATGTAGCCGGTCAGTTGCAAATAATAGCTCAGGAATGTTAAGCGGCTTCAGGAGTCGCGTGGACAGCACGATTACCTAACAACAGGAGGGGAAGCACACCGCAGACAGTTAGGGAAGCCAGTCCCAGGTTACTAGAAGATGAGAAATGAAATGCAACAAATTTCTTTGGGGAGGGCATGGAGTGGAGGTAAAGAAAAAGGCAGAAGGCAGCAGGTTGAATGTCCTGGGTGGAAGGACGGGTGCACAGTCTGGAAAGGACAGCCTGCAGGACAGCTGGGCTGTGTCCACTGAACCTGTAATCAGCGAGGCACTCAGAACGGCTCAGTCTAACACCGGGTGCCTGTGAGAGGCTCAGCCCAACCACCACTTTCCTGCCGAATAGGACTGGATCATCCCATCACTTTGTGATGCAGTCATTTGGCCTCAATAACGAGGCTTCTCTCCCTTTTGAGAAGCCTTTGCTCCTCCAGAGAGCATGAGGAGGCACACCCCAGAGGTGGCCATTGTTGTTGACCATGATGAGTGCGTTAGTTTCCTGGTACCACATACTGGGTGGCTTAAACGGCAGAAATGCATCGTCTCATGGTCTGGAGGCTAGAATCTAGAGATCAAGGTGTTGGCAGGGTTGGTTCCTTCTAAGAGCTGTGAGGGAGGATCTGCTCCATGCCCTTCTCCTGGCTTCCCTGTGTCTTCCCATTGTCCTCCCTCTACGTGTGTCTGTTGCTGTGTCTAAATTTCCCCTTCTTATATGGACACAGTCATATTAAATTAGAGCCTGTACAAATGACCTCTTCCTAACTTGATCGTTTGCAAAGACCCGATTTCTAAATAAGGCCATATCCACAGGTACTGGTGTTTGTGTGTCGGCGGGGGGGGGAGGGGCATTAGGACTTCAACACCTTTGAGGGGACACAATTCAACCATAAAAATCATGATGATGGTGACAGCAGCTAAAACTTATTAGTTCTTATGATGTGCCAAGTTCTGAAGAATATCTCACTTAATATCCATTGAATTCTTGTAACAACTTTATGAAATGGGTAACTTTATTATTCCCATTTTTCAGATGAAGAAAATAAAGCACAGAAAGGTTAAGTAAAGTGTCCAAGGACACACAG
>NW_007737131.1:9563-9867 GCF_000696425.1 Galeopterus variegatus
GGAGGTGACTGTAGGAAATGGGGAAGTGATACTCTGCACTAAGTCGGAATCCCACAGCTCAAACCCCTCTGAAGGGGATCCCAAAGACCCCCAGGCTGAAGACTGTCCAGCTGCGCTTCCTTGGAGAGGTACAAGGTGGCCTGCTCACATCACCATCCCCCACAACGCCCTAAGTCTTCCCAGGTGTAATTGAATCAGCGAATTCACCAGCTCCCATTTCAACTAGCTCACTGGAGAAGAACAGAGCCCACCCTCTAACAGGGAGGAAGAGTGGAGGGACCAAAGTCAGGGGAGGGCGAGAGAG
>NW_007737131.1:11943-43083 GCF_000696425.1 Galeopterus variegatus
CCTTCAGCAATCTGCTCGGGCCTCACCACCTCCAGAAAGCCTTCCCAGGCTACCCCTTCCCAGGCTACCCCTTCCCATGACTGAGTGTGTCCCCATGGCTGTCTGTATCTCACCGTATTCCCTGTTTCCTTACCTAAGGCTGATCCATAGCAGTTCCCTGACTTGGTGAGTTAGTGAATGATTGAATGAATGAACTAAAACAAGATGCTGAAGGAGGCAGGGAGTTGGGCAATGATCAGAGCAAAATTTCCAGTCAGGGAGGCTCTAGTAAAAGATGGTCAAATAGCTCTGGGTAAGTTTGTTTCATATCAATTCAACAAAAAACTTGTCTAAAGTTCCTATTTTGAAGATCAAGCAGGATCACACTGCTAACATTTCATGTACTGTATAATAGTTGTGATCCTTAGGTATTTTTACAGCTTAGGCATCTTTCAGTATTCAGACTGCTTTTGAGCATTTTCAGAATTTTTTAGCTCATTCAACTAATATGGACATTTCTGCATTATTTGGCTAAAATAGTCCCTAAAATACTAAAAAATCAGGCCTCAAATGGGATAAAAAGACACTCAAAAATGAAAAAGAAAATGCTCAGAAGAGTCTGAAATTGGCCTATCAGATAAGAAATTCAAATTTTTAAAAGACAGTCATCAAACATGTGATGTAGGCTAATTAAGCATTAGAGAATCCCTTTCAGAGAAGTGGCCTTTTCTCAGGCTGCTGAGGGCACTGATGAAGATTCCCACAGATAGTATTCAGTCCTCGCCTACCAGACACCCCTCTGCTCTGCGTTTTCTGTTCCTCTCACTCCACTTTTCAGTGTCTTCATCCTTTCTTTTCCTTTCTCTCCCTCTCTCTCCTCCTCATTCTTTTTTGGTTGCTTTTTCCTTCTCCCCAGCTCGGCCTGGATGTCCTTCAGGTGTCAGCTGACTAGAATCCCGACCCTTCAGCTCTTAGCCACCCCACCTTTACCCACCACCAGCCAAGTGCAGCCCTGCAGTGCTGATGAGCCTCCTGCTCAAGCCAGAGGTGTGCAGCGTGCTGCCCAGGATACCCAGTGGTGCCCACAGCGCAGCCCACCCACCATACACATCCGCTGCCACTGCAGTCCAGAACACCTCCCACAGGAACAACTGGTGAGGAGAGTCTTGGCTTGACTGTAGATAGATTTTACACCCAAACATGAGAAACAGGGTATTTAAGGGAGACTAAAAATTTTTTCAAACAGCCTGAATTCTGCTGCAGAGTAACTGTGATTTAGGTGTCACCAAATGTTGCTAACTGTACGCTGCTCTGTGCTGGAGTATTTGAAGATGTTGCTCAGCTGTCAAAAACAGGCCTCTGGGACAAAGCAGAAATCTGACATCAAAGACATATGCTGGCTGACTGAGATGTGGCGGAGGACACCAGGGTTCCCAAGAGCCATGCACCAAGTTGACAGCAGCTTCAGAGCCCCAGGCTGGCGCTCTCCTCCAGCTGGAGGGGGACTGTTCAGTCTCTGTTCTCAGGCCTGCCCTGACTCTGCACAAGCATCCCAGCCTGGGAGGGACCCAGCCCACTGGCTTTCCACTTCCCCAGGCCACTGCTGTAATTCGTAGGTGCCAGCATCTTCCTGTTCTACATCTGCTGAACACAGAGGAAGTGGGGAAGCCTGGGATTTAGATTCCAGCTCTCTGATTTCCAACATGCAGAATCAAAAGGGGCAGGGAGTAAATTTTTTTCTCCCTTTTTCTTTTAAACTTGGGAGAGTCTTCCCATAAGTAGCCCACATATGCACAGGTACCAATATGCATATTCATCCATTTGTAGAACTGTTCTTTGAGCACGTATCATATCTGAGGCACTATCCACCCCCACTTGCTCACGTGTCCCATGGGCACACTCACACACCTGTGTTAAACATAAAAGGCTGGCATGGTTAAACCAGTGGGACAGTGGACTGGCCTTACTGGAACACTCCTCAAGAACCTCTCACATTGCCTGAGGTTGGGGTGCTGTGCTTATAAGGCTCTCCTGCAGAACTGGAAGTGTGAGATTTCAGATCATCTTTTCACTTTTGTCTCTTCTGTTGTCTTTTTTTGTTAAGGTCACTCGACTCTTTTCCCTGGGGTTTCCCATCAATTCTAGAATAACCTGGAGGCAGGTTTTAGAGCCAGGATTTAGGTATCCTTGAACTACTAAAGTTGCGTGCAAAACTATATGTGTATGAGCATATTTCTGGATCGACTCCTTTTAAAAAAAAATGTTCTTACTAAATATTCAACTCCAGAAATGCAGAACTACGTGAAAGTGTGGGTGGGCAGCACGCATGTGCCCATCTATGAACAGCAGCAGATGCAGACCCAGTGTGCCCGCTTGGCCCTCCTCTTCTTCCCGAGCTGGCCTTTCCCTGTATTTTCTGGGAGGGTTCCTCCCTGTTATTTTCTGCTCCCAATCATAGGCTTCTGATGGCCTCTCGGCCACCACCCAGCTACAGGGGTCAGCTGGCCATGGAGCCACACACCAGCAGCAAGTGAACGAGGAGACAGAGCCTAGCGTTGGGCATACGTGTGTCAGCGGGAGGGGAAGCCTGGAAAGTCTCCCGCACTGTGCTTGTGGTTGTGTGGGGTGGGGGAGCTGTCCTCCCTGACGCCGTCTTTGTAGTCAGGAAAGGGCATTCTCCAGCTTGCCCGTGTTCTCCCTTCAGCACATCTTCTAACAACCACGGGCAGTGAGAGCAGAGCAAACATGCCCATTTCAGAGGATAAGAGACCTAGGGACTAGCAGGTGGGAATATGGTTTCTGGTTTCCTGTGTTTCATGCTATCCTTGTCACTTTTTGTAGAAGATAGTTCATTTCTGGAAGTACCTCAAACAATTCTATCAGTTTCCTCTGAATAGCTGATCCCTGAATGCATTTCAAATCTCAGGTCCAAAGTCTTCTCCTCCATGAGGAGCTTGTGCCTTCTAAAGGAAGCTCTTCCTTCTGGTTCTTCCCACCACAGCATCTCTCTCTTTCCTGTGTACACTTATCATGAGCTGGGGTTTCCGTGTTTATTGTCAATCACTCCCTGGTAGAATGTAAGTTCCATGAAAGAAGGAACATGTCTAGCTTGCCCACTGCTCTGTCCTCAGCACAAAGAATAGTGCTTGGCACAGAACAGATGCTCAGTAAATGTTTGTTGAATGATCAGTTAATCCAATTTAATAGAGATGATTGGTTGTTCTAACAGCAATAGATAAAAGGACAAAGTGGTTTCCCCTGTCCATAATCTCAGTATGAATCAATAGGTGTCATTTGTGTGACTGCAATAATGCAAGTAAAGTTTCTGGGTTCAGTACTGGACATCCAATGAACATTTGTGAACACCCACCAAGGGGCAGACCCTGTTTGAGGTGCTGGGGTACAACAGTCAAAAAGTGCAAAGGCCGGGGGAAGAAGCAATAGATGAGTGGGAGGAAGAGAAGCCATAAAGGTAGGTAGGGGTCAGCATGGGGCCTTGCAGGCCATGGTAAGGATGTGGAGAAGGTGGCCCCAATCTCCTCCACACTGACTGGTCCACACCAAGGGTATGGCTTTCTGTTCCAACTGAGTGTGAGAGAGGGAGACAAACGGGCTGAGAGGGCCACCACAATCTCTAGGGGACTCAAATCCACATCACAGGGTGGGAATGGAGCAGCCATAGGAACTGAAGATAATCAGTTTAAGGAAGAGAAGACCTAGGGAAGACACGAGAGCTCTCTGCATGTCTGCAGAACTGCCATGTGGAGGAGGGATGAGCCTTGTTTGCTTTTAAGTTCTGTGTGGACCAAGAGCTAGAACTGGCACTGATGAGCGAGATCTCTGAGGAGGCAGATTTGGGCTTCCTAGAGAGCAGACAGACCTGAGAGTGAAGCCCGCCATGACTCGAGCAGGCTGCAGTGGGAGGGGCAGAGTCTCACTCCCGGAGACGGTTAAGTACAGGCTGGATGGGAGTATTAGCAACATATGTCATTGCTGTTTACACTGATGATCAAGTCAGAGTACTCTCCTGGTTGCCAGATGAGACTTTGATGGTCTCTTGGTGCATAGATTTCGCAGAATCTCTCCCCTTCAATTAGGTCACATGTGTTCTCCAACAGCGAGACTAAGCAGGTAATGGCATGAGTCAGCAGGTCATTTCATGGATGGCTCGGACAGGAAAGCTTGATTTCCACTAAACTTCTAAAAGCAGGAAGCTGAGATATGCAGAGTTAACTGCCAGGCCAGGGCAGCTGTGTGTCTGTTGAGGTCTAAGAAAGGGAGATCCCCCTCAGCAGGTGTGACTCCAGTAAACATCCAGGTAATCCACCTACTTTCAGAAACTTGGAGGTGAAGGACACTGATAAATAACACCTCCTGTTTTCCTTGCTGCCTTTGGAATCTTCCTAGGGCCTGTTAACTCTTCAGGGGAGCTTTTTGCACGAAGGACAAGTAGTCAGGACTGCTCCTTAAGCCCAAAATTCTTTGAGAAGCTCTCTCTGCAGATGACTGAGCACAGGGTCAGATTGCAGCAAAGCCACTGCAGATTCTGGGTCTCTGTTGTCAAACTCAGGTCACAGGGCTTTGAAAACGTCAGCATTTTATCCTTTTTGAGTGAGGATTAACATGTCTGTCAGGCTGTTACAATGCATAACTGTTCTGAAGAGCTAAGTATTTGGTTCATGATGTTAGGGGCAGTGAGAGGTATTTTTTCTGATAAAAAAAAGTGTTGCTCAAAAAGGCAAGCATTCATTAATTAAACAGATCCTTAACACTGCTGACAGAGTGTTAAATGAGGCAGAATTTACCGATTTATCAGAAATTTCCCAGCTATGACCATAACAGGTGATAGGAACAGCAGAAATAGTCATAGCCAATGACAGGTCACTCCCTGCTCAAGAACTTGCTGTAGCTCTCTAGACACCCAGGTCCCCTTCCTCAGCTGAGTGTGTGGAGACTAACGGACACTGGGCCTTCTCGAATTAGCCTGGTAGCCCAGCCACTCTAACAACACAGACTGCCCCACCAAGCCAGTTCTCTTGGAATCAATAAATCCATCACACCGCAAGGTTTACTGAGTTTCTGCCATGTTGGGAAGCCCTAGTCTTTGTCCCGAAGGAATTCCTGTTCTGTTGAGGAGACCAGGCCAGCAGTTATGAAGCAGTCAGCAAGCAGTCCAGTGCTGCATGCACAGTATGGATTCCAGATACCAGAAGGGATGCGGGAAGGGCCTGGAGGAGAAGGTGAGAACGGGGGCTCCTGTGGCTGGCTGCGACAACATGTACAGCAGTGTGGAGGTGGGGGACAAGGGCAACAGCACCACTCAGGCAGCCAGGACTGGGCTGGAATCCACCGCCCTCCACCCACCTGGTTTCTGTGCAGCTGTGGGGGACAGTCCCATGCGATAGCCAGCGTCCCACCTGAAGCACTGCTTCTCTGTTTTGCTTTCTGCAAACCACAAGCTGCTCAGCTGCACGCAGAGGTGGCACAAAGGTCTACTTCCAAGTGCTGGGAAGATAATGTCCCCAGAGGCAAGTCTCAACCAGGGGGATGAGCCACAAGGGAAAGATGTCCCAGACTCCCTGTCCTCTGGCATGACAATTCTGAGGCATGCAATACCTGGCTCCTCAGGGGCCCCCAGGAAGACCAGACTGAGCCTCAGTTGCCCACAGAAGTGATCACCTCACCAGTGCACCCTTTTCTGCCTTTTCTCCCCTTGCTGTCTCTCTTTTCTGATTCCCTCACTTTTGTTTCTTGGGATCATCTGCCAAGTAACTATCTGCTCTCATGTCTCTGTCTCAGGGTCTGTTTTGGGGAACCCATTAAGGCAAGGATTTAAAATCTAACTGAATTATACGCTCTGCTTCGCTGGCCAGATCAGAGCTTCCAGAGGCAGGGGCTCTCCTGTTCCCAAAGGTTCTTTCTGTCCTTGGGCTCCTGCTGCCTCATGCTATGAGCCTCAAACCCTCCCACAGAGCAGGGCAGCGACTGCTCAAAAACTGCTGATAATAACTGTAGCCACCATTTATTGGGGGTTATGAGCCAGGCACTGTGCTAAGAAGAATGTTCTCAAACCTTGTTTGATTTAAGATTCACAGCCACCTTGGTTACGTTTCCTAAATTAGAAAACTAAAGTTTCCTAAAAGAAAACTTTTCTCTCCTGGATCACCTGGCTAGTCAAAGGCAGAGGTAGGTCTGGAACTCAGGCTTACAAAATCAAAATGTCTGTGTTCTTAACCACTGGGCCACAGGGTCGATTTCTTGTTTGGGGAATGGGATGGGACCTGGCAGGAGGTATAGAGGATAGAGCTAGTACACCAGTCATTGTCTTGACAATGCTCCTTTCCAAACTCCTCCAGCCCTGTCCTCTAACTGCCATAGTTGGGAGGAGATCCATGGAGTCACCTTCAATTAACTGGAGCCTGGAAGGCAGTGAAAACTTTTGAGTAATTAAGCACTGACTGGACACCAGAGAATATATGCCCTTAAGGAATCAAAGACAGGGATAATAGCATCTTAGCCCTTGAAGCCCAGAAGTAGGAAAGGACCCAAAAGCAGAGCTCTCCCCCCTCGCCCCCCCACTCCCACCGCACCCACTTGGAGAGCAGTATATTTTGCAAATAGCAGTTTCCATTCAGAGCTCATTTGCTTGGTGAATTTAACCTGTCCTGATGGACTTCACCGAAATGATCCAGTCCTCTACCACAGGAACAAAGGCACTGCAGGGGTGCTGGCTGGGTCTGACTGAAGAAGGAGAATGTGACACCACTGGCAGCAACAGGTGGAGAGAAGAAAGCCAGGATGGAGAAGGGGAGGCCGGCCGGGAGAGGAGCACGGACACCCCTGAGTGAAGGGCCCTCGCCCGCCCTTCCCACTCCTGCCTCTGGACTCCTGTTCATATCACTGAGGACTTAGTACCTGGGTTCCTGGCTTCAGGGATGCCACAAGGTCCTTGACCATTTTGGCTTCGGAGACCGTGATCCCACCTACCACAAAGAGGATCAGGAGGGGGTGGTCGTTGGGATGAGGCCGGCTCACCTGCAAAACAAAACACCACCAGCGTCAGGACATATGGGGCTGGCGCAGGGCGCTGTGCAGCTGGGCGCAGCCTTCATTCCACCTCCACGGGGGCCCAGGCTGCCACCCTCATAAAGCAGGTGAAAGAAACAACCCTGAGAGAGATTATGATTTATTAGTGAACAGACGTGCTGGTGGTTTGTGAACTCATTAACCTGGAAAATGCATAACATGTCACGTTATTATATCTTTTTAAATAAAGATTTTATTGAAAGAAAAGTTAAAGGAGCAGGAGCTACTAAACAAGAAGAGAAGGCTAAGGGACAACTTATTCCTTCCGTGTTGTTCTTCAGGTCTCAGCATAAACGTGTCCCCTTCTTTGCTGCATGGCTCTGTTCAATTCCTTCAAAGCGTTTCCACAGCCTGTGGTTATCGTATTCATTTCCTTGTTGGCTGTCTCCTCCACGAGGGTAGGGACCTCGTCTGCCTGGTTCACTGCTGAATTCCCAGCTTACCTAGCGCCATTCCTGGCACACACTAGGTGTTCATAAATCAATAAATGTGTGTAGAATTAATGACTAGTTAAAGCTCTAGGCAGGACGTGGTGGAGGGGTGTGAAAAGATGTAAGAGACAAGCCCCCCCACCCCCCTTGCTAAAGGAGCTTATGGTCTAGCACAGATGTAAAGCCCTTAGCTTCTCTGAGCCACCCTTCGATGGGGACTGACGCTGTATGGAACCTACACTAGACACTGTGGTAAATTCCTCCTGACTCCTTATCACCAGTGAGGCAAAGTGTTATTATTTATACTAATATGAGAGTGACTTGCAGTAGCCTCTCAGGAAATGCAAAATGACCAATAAACAGTGATGGGGACACTTACAGGGACAAGAGGGGTCCTGCAGACAGTATGTTTTGAGCCCTATCTGGAAGCCAGAGGAGAAATGGTGCAAGCCAAGTTCAGGAGACAAGCAATCACCAGCTGGGTGCAGCAGCTGGAGGCCCAGCCAGGACATGGCCACATAGAGTCGGAGCAGGAAGGCTGCTGCCAGCTGCCCGCAGGGCCGCTGAAGCCAGAAAGTGGGAGAAAAGGCTTCACCCCCAGCAAGGAGAGGGGCAAAGGATGAATGTGTTCCCTCACACTCACTAAGGCACGAGCCATCGTGGGCCACGGACAGTCCTAAGAGCAGCAGGGTAGGGCAGCTGGCCCAGAGGGAGCCCTTCTTCTCAGACCTGACCTGTCTCCTCTCTCAGCTGGGTTCTGGCTCCCTTGCCTGAATATACCCACTTCTCAACATCTTATTTTAAAAGCACTTAAAAGCATAATACATTAAGTGTTCCAAGTTATATGTTACTCCTTGGATTCTGGAGAGGAAATGCACAGTGGGAAGGGAGGGAGGAAGGAAGGAAAGAAGGAAGGAAGGATGAAGGGAGGAAAGACAGAGGACAGAGAGGGTGGGGAGAAGATCTAAAGGTTTTCAGAGTGGGAGATGGTGAATTCCAGAAAAAGTTACAAGACTCCTTCAACTTTAGAAAAAGAGCCCGGACTCCTGGTCCCCCCCCAACATCCTGCACTGTGTCTCTCCTTCCCCTTGACTGCACGTGCTGTCTGCCTTCTTCCAATCCACAGCAACCCTGCTGTGGTCCCGTTATTCCCCTGGAATTGCTCTCCCCAATGTCACCATTGGCTGCCTTATTGAAAGTCAATAGTCACTTCTTTGTCTTCATCTAACCAGATGTTTTGGTGGCATTTGTCACAGTTGATGACACGCTTCTTGGCTACCACGATGACACTCTCTTGGTTGTTTCTTCTACCTTTCTTTCTTCTCAGACGCCTTCATAGGTCCCTTTCTTGGCCCTCCCTCACACGCCTGTTACCTAGGGCTCCGCTGTTGCTCTTCTCACTCAGCACCCCAGCCCTGAAGGACCTCATCTTCTCATATGCCCTCAGCAGTCTTTGATATGCTTCCCAATCTATGTCTTTAGACAAACACCTCTATTGAGCTCCTGCGGACCTCACCACTTGGATGTCTCCCAGGATTCCTAAACTCAAAAGGTTTCAAATTAGATGCATGATCTTCCCCCCAAATCTATTCCGTCTCTTGAATTTCTGACAGCATCGCCACCTTCACAGTCAGCTGAGCCAGACATATGCGTGTCACCTTAGACTTTGCTGTCTCTTTCATCTCCCAGATCAAGTCCTATTAACTCTGCCCCTCAGAGTTACTGATACCCCTTCAATTCCCCCTGCCCATTACTTCTTCACTGCGTTATTGCTGTAGACTTTTGATCTGTCTCCCTGTCCTGGGTCCGGCCATCTCCACCTGTTCTCATTCTGCCTAGTAAGCTTTCTAAAATACAAGTATTTATTATTGAATATAGTGAGTACTATGCTAAATATTTTTTGTACACTATCTTATTTAATTCTCAAAATATCTTTGAAGGCAATCACAATTATTAGTATGTTTTTCAGATGAAGAGATTGAAGTTTGCACACAGTAACTAAATTGTGGAGCCAGGGGCCAAACTCTGGAGGTGACACTCTTCAACACCCCTCAGCTCCATTACCTGCTCAGACTCTCCGCATAGAGTCTCAAAGCTCGGAGGACAAAGGCCAAACTTTCAATTCAGTATACAAGGCTCTCATAATGTGGCTTTGGTCTACATCTCTATTTTCATCTCCACATATGCTATTTGCTGGAGCCATTCACAGTGACTTGTGCCATGCTTGAATTCATGGTTTTTTGCTTTTTTGAACATTTTGTTAAACATATGACATGTTTTTGAATATAGGCACTGAAAAGTGCACTTTTCATACATGTACAACTTGATTTATTTTTACAAATAAAACAAACCTGTGTGACCAGCTCCCTGATCAAGAAACAGAAACCTAGCACTCTGGCACCCTCTCTTGCCCCCTCCTCTCACGATCTCCTTAAGGTAACAACCATCTTGACTTCTAACACTCTACATTGTACTTTGATTTTTTTCACTCAACTATATTTCCTGGAGATTTTCCATACTGTAGGAAAGATCTGTAGCCCATATGCACTGGTAGGGACCACACCAGTGGATTTTGGCCACTGTGAATGCCCATGACATTCCAGTTATTAGTTTCAGCATCATCTATGTCATATTGTTTTATGTAGCATTTATAGTTTCCTCTGTGTAAAGTACCCTCACCTTCCTCTTTATCTCCCTCCCTCCTATTCTCCTTTAAAAGCATTCCCTCCTCTGAGCAGGTCTTCCTAGCCATCCCCGCACTGCTGCCCCACGATGGGATCTGACAGGCTCCTTTGTCATGGCCTTGTTAAATTGGACTGCTGCCCTGATAGAACGGCCTGTCTCCTCTCTCAGACTGGAAGCTTCTGGAGGGCAGGGACTGAGCATACTGATCTTGGTATTTTCGGTGCTGAGCATAGTACCTAGCACATGGTAAACCTTCAGTAAATGTCACATGAATAAAACAGATAAATGAATGAATAAACCAGGGGCACAGGTTAGCAGGATATGGCCTTCTTCTCTTAGAGATCTTTTAGAAATTCTCCCTTTGCTTTCCGTGTGGTTCTTTTGGCTGAGTAACTAACCCCGAGGTTCCTTCCAGCCCTACAAACAATTGTTGTTCCTTACTTAATCCTGGGACAGAAATACAACTGGCCCCAGAACTTCAATGTGGTACAATATATTTCCAAGGACATATGTTTTCCATAAGAGAGTCTGGAATCTGAAGTACATTGTGAGAATCTTGGAAGGACATATTGAAAGATGAAAAGAGAAAAAGAAAGAAAGAAATGAACTGCAATAACAAGAGCAATACCCTGAGGACGAGGAGTGGAGAGAATGTTGGTTTTGGTACAAATAAATGGGTCCAATTAATGCATGTTGGTGTTTGCTATTTTGTTTAGATTTATTTCTGTTTAGATTTAGGTTTTGATACCAGACTTTCCTTTTAGAGCGTGTCAAGTCAGCAGGGTGGTGGGAAGTGGAGTCCTTTCAGTCCTGTTCATCAGAATAACACATTCCTTATCATGTGTGGCTGAGCCCCGTTTGTACATCACTTCGTGGTAGAAGGCACTTTGAAGATGAAAGGTTTAAGCATCATTATTGCCATTGTAAATGCACAGATTAATAAAGCAAGTTAACTTTTCATTTTTTTTCATTTTCTAAACCTTTGCTGGCTGTGATTTTAACACATCAGTTCTGGTCAGAGAATACAGTTTTGTTCTACCATCCCATCCCAGCCTTTGCAGCAGAGGCTGCCTGGACCCTCTCTGCATGTGTGGGCCCCTGGGAGAGCTCTTTGATGTCCTGACTGACTCCTATCACTGGGGTTGTCAAGAGAAGGATTTCTGCTGCTTCTGGCTTCTATGGAGCTCTCCAGGAGTTCTGGGAATCCTGTCGCCAATTCTTCTTCCACGTTATTTACTTCTCTTTCACCCAGTTCCTCTTCATCTGTGATTCACTTGTCCCTAGAACACGCAAAGGTCAGGTCCCCCATTCTCCAACAGTGGGCAGGGCCTTGTATCAGGGAGAAAGTGCAACAGGCGGCTTGGCCTTAAAGAGCACCAGGCACTGCAAACACCTATACTGACTTGGACAATGGTCTTTGGTAACAGCTTTTCTCCCAACAGGAATTAATAATAGCGTTTCACACAGCCTCCGAACACTTCATGTCTTAGTTTTATTCATTTATTTGTCCATTCAACAAATATCTACCGAGCAACTTCTATGGGCCAGATGCTGCTCTAGGCATCAGGAATTGAGCAGTGAACCAGAGAAGAGTCTCTGCTGTCTCAGAGCTTATATTTTAGTTGGCGGAGAATGACAATAAATAAAATAGTAAGTAAACTGGTAAGGAAGGACGGTGGTAAGTGCTGTGGAAGAGAATAAAGCAGGGGAGAGGCAAGCATTACTTTATGCCATCCTTGGAATGTGTGAAGTAGGAGAAGCCCCATTTTACAGATTGTGACACTGAGGCTTACAAAGGTGAAATAACTTGTCCAAAGTCACTGAACCAGGAAGTTGCAGGTTGAGATTGAAATCTAAGTCTATCTCACTGCAGAACTGCAACAGTTCTACCTTGCATTCCACACATCGCCATTATAAACAAATTCTTCAAACTAAAAGCATTTTCACTAGCTTTCATCTCTTAAAATGCTGTGCTTTTAGTTGTTCAGAAACATTACGCGATTACCAGTTCCTTTGGGATTCACTCACTCAATCACATTGCACAAGGCTCCATGCTGCCAGAGACACTCTGTTGTTCAGCCTGACCCCTGCTGCATCTGCTGCAGTTGGTGCTCTCCTCTTTCCTGAAACTTCTCTGCTTTCTAAGCCCTCTTACTTTCTCTCCCTGGACTCTCCTTGAAGGGCCATCCTGCTCCACTTGCTCCATTACACACTGAGTTCTGGACTGCTCTGGCCTCCGGGACCTGCTCTTCTCCCAAACTCCTTCCCTAGGTGACCCTATCCTGGCCCCAGCTCAATGCCTCACACATGCCAGTGGCCCCACTGCTACTGCTGGCCCAGGCTCTGCTGAGCTACAAATCTGTCTCACAGGCCTGTAAATTCAACAAGTCTAAAATGAAGTTACCTTCTTCTCCATTCCTGCTTCCCAATCAGAAACAGAGTTCACACTGTCCATGCAGCCATCCCAGGCCAAGAGGAAGACTCTAGACCACCTCCTCTTGTTCACTGCCACATCCAGTCAATACCCAGTCCTGTGGAAGCCACCAGCACTCGTCCCAGCCCCTCACTCCTGCGGTCCTACTTGAACTCGGCTCTCACCTTTTCACCTTCCCTCCCAGCCCTGATGCCAGTCTGGCCCTCATTTCTACCTCTCTCACTGCTGCCAGGATACTTTTTATAAAATGGCCTCTCATTGTTTTGGTCAAATTTCAACCCCCCAGCCATTGGTGATCTAGCTTCTGCTTATCTCTGTCTCTGTATTCTTCTACTCTCTACATGCCACCCTTGGCTCCAGCCATTTGGAACTTCCTGAATCCCCCAATGTACCATGACATTTCATAACTTTGTATCTAACTCCTGCTGGTCTGACCAAATCGACTCCTCTAGAAAGCTTTCTCTGACTTTCTGACTCACCCGCTCCTTCTCTGTGCTCTCACCCTGTTTGCCACCCCCTTGTCCCTCCTCCCTGCAGGCCTTGGTTCTTCTGTCCATTTCCTTAGCAAACTGTAAGCTACATGGTATAAGCTATGCCATGGCAGGCAGGGTGTCTAGGTGTCTAGTTTGTCTCTATGGACAGCAGTGACTAGTACAAAAGAGGCTCTCAATGACTGCTCACTGTCGGACACAGTACACAGACTGCCAAAATCTTGTGGGCTTTGTTTAATGATTTGTACCAAAATCTATCTCACTAGAACTTATGGATCGTATTTAGCTAATGTTAGACAAAAATCAAACCCTACCTCATAGTATGGAGCATAATTAAGAAGAAAATATAAGCAATGGTTATAAATAGTGTTGCAAAGAGGCATTCCAGGACTTGTACTCATTTAATAAACAAATTATGACATGTTTTCCTCTCGTCGGAAACGCCATGAAGTACACCGGAGCTACACCAATAGTTCACCTCTCTGAGTCTTGTTTTTCTTATATGAATGGGGCACTGGACTAAATGACCTCCAAGGCATGTCCAGCTCTCACTGTCCAAGGATCCGACATCAAACGTCACCCAGAGTCCATCGTTTTTGCCCTTTATCCCAAAGCATTCTTTACCCCTACTGTGGATGCCTCTGCAGGTGTCTGTCCAACCCAGAAGCCAACAGTCTCCCCTATCCACATGGTCATAGAGTGGGCTCCAGGCAGTCATGGAGTTACAATGTAGTCCTACCCCCAGCCACCACTGATGGGTCCCAGAAGGAGACCCTGACCCAGGCTGGGCCAACTAGAGACTCTTCCCTGGGAAGTGAGATGACCTAAGATAAATGAAGCTCAGTCAAAGCTGGGCTCTTATGAAGATCCAAAAGTTGTGGGATAGCTACTCAGCCATTCATTCAACTGATATTTATTGAGCACCTACAATATACTGGGCACAGTTCCCAGCATTGCTGGGCAGAGTGAGGGTCACAGAACTGTGTGGTTTCCTGATGGCTTTCCAGTTTTTAGTCCCAATCCTTCTTGAGGCCCACTGCATTGTTATCCTTGGGTTCTCTGCAACACCCCTTGGTCCTCATCATAAATTATCCTTTAAGTTATCACAATTTGTAAGCATCTTAATTGCAACTGAGATTCAACTATTACCCCCTCACCAACACTCAAGGGCCTGTCTGAGTGGTTATTCCATCTTTTCTTCTGGGACTTTTTCTGTTGCCACCTAAGGCAATGGAGCTCTCACGTTAACTCAAATAATGGGCCCAGAGGCAAGCATTGGGTCTTCTTTGAATCTTTTTTTCATAAATCTCTTATTTTTTCCAATTTAGCACGGCCACATAAAAAATGGTACAACAACAACAAACTTTTTAAAAAGCACACATAAAAGGAGGTAAAAGGGCCTCATGCAGTTTCATTAGATAAAAGCCACCCTCCTCATGCCAATTCCAGCAGAGAAAACATCTTGACAAATCATGTCTTTTAGTCAAAACAAGTTGAGGTCCAAACACATGGAGTAGATATAAAATATATTATTTTCAGAGACTAAAATCCAAACCACAAATTCCAGAAATGCACTTTAAAAGTGCTGCCTATTAGACATGCTAGTTTTAAATTAAATTAACATTCGAGTGAGAGGGGTAAAGCATGTTTTGATTTATTAGATCACTATCAATCTTTCCTCTAAGGAGCTCAAGGTGCTCCATGCACAAGAATTTGGGAGAGAAGATCTGGCTGCTTGAAGAATGTGAGGTTCAGCCGGTGTTGTTTGTCCCTGCTGGGCTTCACCCTTTGAAGCTGACAGGGTTATGTGGCTAACCACAAGTCTATCCTCTAATGGAGAGGTGTCTCAAATTGACTTGAAACACTTTCTAAGAACTGCAGGAAGAACGATCTAGTGGGATACTTGCTTTTTTCCCCAGCTTGTCTGGTTTACCTTAAAGAGTTTGACAGAGCAAACTTAGGAGAGGAAAGTTCTGCAGCTCAGTTAATCACCCACAAAGTAATTTTTTTTAGATTATCTTATTAAAAAACATTATGGGCAAACAGCAAGCAGTCCTTTCATTATCAAAGCTTTCTGGGCTCTCTTGTTTTGAAACAAGGTCAGAAGCATGAAGGATTTTTCCATCCTATAGATTGGAGGGAAAAATCCTAGGATCAGCCAAACGCTGCCCTTGCCGGGCTGGGCAGCCAAACATGTACTGAGGAGTGCAGATTGTATTTTCCAAAAGTGGCCATGGTAATATTTCCTGCTTCTCATGTTCTTAGTCTCTTTTCAAGAGGAAGAGTGTATGTTCTTGCCGCTTGAAACTGGGAGGGCATTTGTGACTGCCTCAACAGACAGATCACTGTGGAAGTGATGCTATGTGACTTCAATAGACTTGGCCTGCTTTTTCAGGATGCTTGCCTTTGGAATGCAGCTGCCATTCTGCAACAAAGTTAGGGCAACATGGAGGGGCACATGTGGAGAGGAACTGAGGCCCCAGCTCCCAGGTCTGGCTGGGCTACCAGCTGATGCCCAGCATCAACGTGCTGACCATGTGAATGTGCCAACTTTGAGGCAAATCCTTCCTGTTGAATTCTGCCTAGAGTGCAGATTCATGAGCTAAATGAATGATCAGTATTATTTTAAGCCAATGTCTGGGATGACTTCTTATGTAGCAACAGATGACCAGAACAGGTGGGGATCAAAGACTTCTCTGGACAATCTGATTTCTACAGGAAAACATGCTAAAAAACTGCAAAGAAAGTAGTTTTAACAAGTTGCAGTATGATGCAAATGAGGTTTGTCTGAAGCAGAGAATCGTAGACACAAAGGCATTTTTCTTAACTTTCTCTTCCTGCAGAAATGTACGTAAATAAGATTGAGTCTGTGAGCCACTTTCCAGTGTCTGGAATGGAGACCTCCATTTCCCCACAGTGCTGAGACCACCTGAGGAGCCCCAGCAAGCCCCTGGGGAGTAAGCCCTTGTCCTCTCGCAGCACATGGGGACTGCACTGCTAAACTGCTCTCGGCGGAGCTGGGCCTGGGTTGTTTCGGGCTTCTGTGTCTTTACTCTGGATGGCCACGTCTGCTCCTGCTGGCCTCTGTCCCCTTGAACCATCTTGCCATGGTACATGTACAGATTTTTCACTGGCCTCCTACTGTTTGTCCCAGCAGGGATCATCTATGTTCCTCAAGACTGAGGAGATCAATAAATTAGACTCCAGAGAAGAAAAAGGGGGTCTGGAAAAACACATCACAGCCTTATAAACACGGCTTCCCACAGGTACACCCATGGAAGAGCACTCAGAACTCCATGTCTTTCTGGCAAGAGCAAATCAATAGTGAAATATGAAATGCTTGTGACTTCTTTGGGGGTGACGTGTCTATTCTCTTCTATTTAATTCACTTGTTCACCCAACCATTAGGCTGTGTGCACCAAATGCCTGAGCACTGGCTAAGTACAGGGATACCGAGATCTCAAAAGTCGTGGTCTAGCAGGGATCACAAACTCATAAAACTAATAATAGCAAATACTAATATAGCATTTACTATTGGTCAGACACTGTTCTTAGTGCTTATATACGTTCATCATTTAATTATTGTGACGGCCCTTTAAAGTAGGAGCTATTGTCATCCCCATTTTATAGAAGAGTAAAGTTAGGCACAAAGAGGTTAAGTGACACGCCCAGGGTCACATAGCTAGTAAGTGACGGTGCTCGGGTTCTAACCTTGTCTAACGTCTAGTCTCCACTGCCTCTTACAAATACAGACGGCAGAACGAAGTGAGCGCTGTTATGCAGCATCTACTAGATGGCGTGAAGAAGGAATGTATAAAAGAGATAGCTGTTTGTTATTTACAAAATAAAATTAAAACACAAAGATGTTAAATAGCAAAGAAAGCCCCAGATCCCTGCTGGTATCACTTACCCTCCTATCTGACCACTCCATTAGGACATTTCTTCTCTCAGCCACTTTAATTTCTCACACTACGAAATAAGAAGCCTCTTTGCTTCTGTTCTCCAGAGAGACAAAGAAGTTGGAAGAAATAGATTTCCACCCTACCATTGTGGAAAAGAGAAGAGAGCATCAGATTTCTTTGACAGAGGTGGAGGCAGGCTTCTGTCTCCCCTACGCACACCGAGGCAGTGGGTGAGGTGGGAGCGGGTAGGCTGCTGCTTCTTCAGGATTACGTAATGATGAAACAACGACCAGCTTTGTCTTGCTGAGTAGCTGCTGGAAAGGTAGGTCAGGGCCTCCTTTGAGGGTCACTGGAGTTGACTGATAGGGCTGCTATCTTCTGTCCCCTGTGAAATTACCGAAATGTAGCTTTTGGCTTAAGGGCGATAGTTGGAAGGAGGGACCAATGACTCGAACCAGTGTTGCTTTCTGAATGATTGTTATCAGGTCCACTCTGACCACCCTCCCAACCTTTAGCAAGTGCCTGCTATATCTATATGTAGGGCTTATACAGGTGCCAAGTGTTGAGGATGCATAAAAGAGTCAGAGCTAGTTCAGCCTTCCAGTTCCCACAGCCATAGCTTTCACATTCTTTTGATTGTGAAGTATAATAAGAAAAACATTTAAATTGTATGTATGTGCAACTGGGTTGTGCTGTTTTACCTTGCTATATGCAATAAACTCTGATGTAGATTGTTCTATTCTTTTTTATTTAATAAAAAATGCAGATTACAATCCATTGAGTTGATATCTTGATCCATAAATGTGCAATGCATCAAGCTGTGCAGTTAGAAAAACACTAATTTGAAGAAAAACAGTCCGGAGAAAGATACCTAATGTGTACAATTACAAAATGATGTAAAAGTGCAGCCACAGAAGCATGTATGGAAAGTACAGAGCCCTGAAGGAGAAACATGGGGCCTGGACAACCTTTTCCTATGCTCTTTCGATTACCCGCCGCGAGGGCACACACAGCACATCCTGTGGGAATAACTGCCAGCTCTATTCCCAGCGCAACTCCCATAGGCTTCTCCATCTACCCTCATCCTCATCCAGACACTGTCTCTGGGTGGCCCTGAGGCAGTCACGATTGTCTGTGAAACTGTCTATGAGTATAGAGATGGAGCAGGGACAGACTAGCAGCTCAGCCTCCTTTCCAGCTCTAGAACTCTCCCATTCATGTAACAGTACCCTAAGCATGGGAGGAGTCCACGTGGACTTTATTTCATCAGGCTCTGACTTTTTGTTTCTTTCTAGCTCAGCACTGGTGGGTCTTGAGTGAGAACAGAGTGGGGGGTAGGGGGAGAGGGAGCAGATTCCAGAGAATTCCACTATTGCAAAGAGCAGGCCAACAGTGGCAGGAAAGAAATGAGGGATAACTGCTGGCTGTTGATACTGAATGAAGGCACAATGTGTAGAGGCAATTCAACTGTAGTGCACTAATTATTCTCCCAGGGCCATGGCCCAGAAAAGCAGATGACCCCTGAGAGATCTCATTCACACTGGCTGTCTCAATGACCAGCCTATCATAGATTTTATCCATGAGCTACATAGATCAGCCTATCATAGATTTTATCCATGAGCTACAGAAAGGGAAAGCATTCGTGCTAATGAGGAATCATGAAGAAAACCAGAACTAATCACATATGACTATATGTATTGTAACTTCCAAGAAAATGCTTGGCAGCATCTTGGAGCCAAGAAATGTGGTTAAGAGTGTGGGCTTTGGAATAAAAGTGACTTGGGGACAAATCCTGGTGTCACCATTTCCTGTGTGCTCTTTGGAAAACACCTAAGAATAGACGAGAATAAGACCCAATCCCAGACTTCTGGAAGTTCATATTTACTGCTTAACCTTTCTGGGCCTCTGTTTCCTCATTGGTAAAACAGGGATAATGATAAGACCTACCTCCTAAGATTGTCATGAGGATTAGTATGAGGATAGATAGAACAGCTTGGCTGGCCCCGATCACAGGTTATCTGTATGTTTAACTTTGGATAGTGAGAAGCAATGGAAAACAGGACAGGGGAGGTTGGTAAAATATCACAACCTTGTTAGACTCCATCTTCACCCTGCATCCTCCTCTCTCCAAGGGCCTTAAAGCAGAATGGAAGATTCCCTCTGTTCCATCTCAAAGAAGTAGCACTTTGGGAAATTACAGTTAGCTCCTCAAAGCCCTACTTGTTCTTCCTCTTTACGTTTATCCCACTTTTGTTCAAACTCTGAACACATGGGCCAGAGGGAGCTTTTTTTGCCTGGCTTTAAGGAATGGTAAGAAGAGCTAGCCACCGAGGTTCATTTAGAAACAAAACAAAATGACTCTCCCTTGGGGTGCTGGGTGGGGAGGGCTCTGTTGCCAGCCCACTGAGACTCTCCGCACCCCCTGGAGACAGATGAGATGCTTGGTCAACTGAGAGCAGAGGCCCCCCAGCTGAAGGCCCAGGAATGGATCTGACAGCTGCCAGGAGAACACAATTACTTTTTCTTAAATCGATTCCTCGGAAACTGTCCTTTGAGATCAGTCTCAAACTGTTGGAGCATTTTTCTATGAGCCCTAACTCTGGGGGTTTGTTTGTTTGTTTTGTTTTATTGGTAGCTGGCTGGTATAGGGATCCGAACCCTTGGTGTTGTCAGCACCATGCTCTAGCCAACTGAGCTAACCAGCTAGCTCTGGGGTTTGAATGGAGAGAAACCCAGCAGCACGGTGCTAGCCCAGGATGGCTCCAAACTTCTTCCTAGGCAAAGCTTGCTTTAAAGAGTGGAGCTTCTGATTGCAGGAAGAGGTGGAGAAAACACTCTGCAGAGTTTAAAAGGGTGATTTAAAAATGTGACATATTCCCGTTTCATGAAAAAGTGACAGACAATGTTAAGTGGATAGTCCTCCTACAATCTGCCTATATTCTGTAATATATTCTATATTCTCTTCTGGAAGAACATGCAGAGTCCATCAGCATATTAAAGGCTCTGTGATGTTGGACTATAAAGAAGCAATATTTCCCAAACATATTTGATCACGGAACCCTTGTGCTGAGAAACAGTTCTTTCTGTGGAACATCGCTGGACAAAGGGCAGAGTCAGGGCCTCCTCTCATCCACACTGCACCTCTCAGAGCACATGCAGGGTGGGGTCGAGCCTTCATTTGCACTCTCAGCCAGACCCCCTTGTGCAGGGCCTGGCTGCATGACAATTGCAGCAGTCCCTCTGGAAAGGACACAGGCAATTGGGCGATCCTGGGGCATTACTGACCAGGACCTAAAAGTCCACAGTTGTTATTTTATTCTCTTTTCAGGGGTAAGTCCAAGCTTGTGACTGAAGGAAGACAGTGCTCATGTAGAGAAGATTGGACACTATGTCTAACCTGGAAATATCTGCACAAACAAGCCACCATGAAGGGCTACTCAGGACAGGAGCCACTGGACAACTCTGAGCTCACTTACATTCAACTCAGGAGTACCTGAACACTTTTAAGAAGCTGATCTGCATTGCTTTATTAAGGAAAAAAAAAAAAAAGAAGAAGAAAAATGCCCCAGCCAGGCGTTGCAACGAAATTGATGATAATTGGGAACAGCAGGAAGGAGACCTGCANCAGGAGTACCTGAACACTTTTAAGAAGCTGATCTGCATTGCTTTATTAAGGAAAAAAAAAAAGAAGAAGAAGAAAAATGCCCCAGCCAGGCGTTGCAACGAAATTGATGATAATTGGGAACAGCAGGAAGGAGACCTGCGTTTCTGCTTCAGCTGGTTACTGCTTGGTTTAAAGTCTGATTGTCTGGCGTCCATCTTCTGGCTTTTGGAGTGGACCAGTTTTTGCTGAAATATGCATTTATTGAACTCTGAAAGGCCAGATCTTCTATGTAGATTAATTCATGATTTCAAAGATGCTTTGAAGCTGGCAAAACATTCTGTTATTTACAAGAGTTATTACAACTGAAATCCTGGCATAGACTGGGAGGTCAGTTTATAATCTTGTTTAGATCCTTTTAAATTTAGAAACTTTGCAGTGGGTTAAATATAGATCACATTTGTGTACTTTTTCCTCCTTTCATTCCCACTTCAAGGGCTGTCCAGTAGTTCTGACCTATGCCAGACATTAGCCAGAGAAATTCTGGCACTTGTTACATGGGCATCTGCTGGACCAAAACAAAAGTGATGCTACTCACAGGACCGTGCGGAGTTGCTCATCATCCTACATATTATCTTCCACATTTAAGAGCAAAGGTCTTTCACTAAGACTGGTGAATAGTTTCATGTTAAGTGAAAACATAGACACGAGGAGAAAAGGTTTTGGTAATGCTATCTGGGAGAGCGTATGTTCTCCAACTTATACTGCACATGTTGATTAGAGAAGATCATAGAGCTCAGGTCATAAGAAGCTGTACGAGGCTGGAAGTCAGACTGCTTATAACCAAAAGGTAAATGAATATTGCCCCAGATTTTAGAAGAGCCAAAATATTGAATGTTATCTGCGTAGTACTGGCCAGAGTAAATGAGGTGCCAGCATTTTCATGCCCAGTAAAGAGAATGTTATTACACTCAGGATTACCTCTTCATGGGTACTTTACCTTCATGAACATGCTAAATCCAGTTTTAAGGAGATCAGCAAGGCCTGAAGACATGTGTTCAATATCAACAGGATCTGGCCTCTCGGGATTAAATATTTCCTCCACAATCTGCTTCAACAATGGTTTATAAGATGCCTGGAAAGACAAAATATTGTGCTGTAAGTAAAAGGATTTGTTTGGTTTGTCTGGAGAGAGAACAGCTTTTTCTGTATTAAAAGAAGCAAAACAAGTTTATTTTGATACTGAGCAATAGCTGTGATGTGTGTGTGTGTGTGTGTGTGTGAAAACACAATATAACAACACTGGTTTTTTAGATAAACTTTCACCCCAAGGCTCTAGCACTATTTTCTGCTTCTCAAACCTCCTTCTACAAGCAAATATCTCTTACCAGAGCTATAATCATTGTATGACTAATTTTTCTATCTAGATTTCAAGTGACAATTTTAGGTATGAAGTACACTGGAAAGCAAAATACTATCATTGATACAGACATGAAGATAGTCTCCAGCTTTTCCTAAGCATTCTTAAAATTATGTTCCCCCTGTTAGGACCTCAAATGTTTACTTACAATGTGCTGTCAATATCCACGCCTAAAGCAATCCCTCCTTCCCCAGCAGAGCTCAACTCCAAGTATGAGTTTCCCAGAAAAAGAAGCTAAGATAACCAAAAAGAATCTGACCGAGGTCAGAGCAGAAAAGAGGCTGCACGACACTATAGGAATTTCAGCAGAATTAGGGCGATGTTAGTTTGCAACAAGTCCTACAGTTTGATGAATGGTGCTAAATGCTTTCCTTTTCTGTGACCTGAATAAGCCATCCACGTTTCGGTTGTGTTTGGAGGCAGCTGCCTCTCTGACCACTGTGTTGTCTGAGCTTGTTTCTCCCATCTCTTCCCCTGGTTCTTCTGCTACCAATTCTTCCTTTGTCTTCCTTTCCCATTAGCAGGTCCACCTTCTTTCCTCCCAATCCTGTTGCTGCCTCTGCTGCTCCAGTCACACATTGCACTGAGTCTGCGGCATGAAGGGCAAGAGAAGAAGGAATGTCTCCCCTCAACCCATCCCCTGATCTATTATAGCCTTGGAAAAGCCAGATTCTGATAATGCACTGTTGAGCTGTATCCTCTCTTGAACTCCATTTCTCTCTGTCTTGGCCAAATATGTGACTTGCCTGTAGCAATTGTCAAGGATATTTAGTGTACTGACTTCATTCCTGGCTTCATATTGCTTTTCTTACAGTCATTTTTTACTATTATTTTTCCTTGATTCCAATTTTCTTATTTACAATATCATAGAAATAAAGCAGGGTACAAACCATCAAACTCGTAAATACACATTCAGCAGGAATCTAGCTGGGATCCTTCTCAGGGATAAGATGCAGAGAGAACTAGCATCTGTTCAGTCAGTTGAGGATTCCACCCCTTTTATGTTTACTGGTCATACAGACCAGTGTGTGTCCAGAGATCCCATGCTTAAATGATCAGGAAGGGCAAAGCATTGAATAGCAACACTAATAAGATGGGAATTTTTCAAAGTATGGATTAACCTTGCTCATAATAAGAGAAATTCAAATTAAAGCTATACCAGGAGAGATTTTGTTTTAACTTATCAGACTGGTAAAAATCCAAAAGTTTGAAAACACACTCTTTTGATGAGGCCACGGAGGAACAGGCACTCTCCTACATTGCTGGTGGGAAGGTAAATTGTTACAATCAATGCAGAGAGCAATCTGGCAATACCTATCAAAATTACAAGTGCATTTGACCTGGCAGTTCTACTTCTAGGAATTTATTCCTTGGATATGCTCATGTATGCAAATGAGATCCATAAAAAGCTCTTTATTGTTTATAATAACAAAATATTAGAAACCACCTAAGTGCCTATTGATTGGGAGCTGTATTCTACAAATACTCTTCCCTGAGTAAATTGTCTTGAGAGTTCTTCTTTCATCTTAGCCTTTCTGGACATTTACTCTCTTAAACTTTAATCTCTTTAAAGCATATCCCCAAGGAGATGTCCTTTGGTCAATACTTTGCTACCTTATCCGTATTATCATCAAATATTAATTGACTTCTTCCTTAGTAACAGACTCAAGTTTTCAGCCAGGCACATTATCAACTGGCTAAAAAGGCTTGCACCCTTCCTTGCAGCTGGGTGTGGCCATGTAAATAAATTCTGGGCAATGAAATGTAAGTAGAAGGGTAATGTGGAACTTTCAGACGTCTCCTTAAAATGGAAAGAAATGCTTTTTCTCCTCATTTTCTCTTCTGCTACCTGGAATGTGGAAGTGATGCCTGGAGCTCCAGCAGCCATATTGGAAAACAGGGCCATTTCTTTTCTCTTTCTTTCTTTTTTCTTCAAATGTGAAAGGATTTATGGGGGAAATACTTGTGAGAGAAACTGGGGAGGAAGACAGAAAAGGCTGGACAAGCCATCAGACTGTGTTCAAGTTTGAACTCCAGTGACAGATAGAGGGAAGGAAGGTTGGCTGGAATCACCCTAGATACAGTGCCATCTTCAGAAAGTTCAGTAAAGGTGTCAAGGAGCCCTGGAACCCAAATCAGCCTTCAGAAGAAGTATGGTCTTCCCTTAGTTTCTCTGATGTTCTCAATCATTGGCTGGAAGAAGCTTGTGGGAAGCATGGTCTCAGGGCAAACATGACAATAGGTTTCAGGCTGGAACAGCTTGGTCCATCGGTCAGTTTTGCTTCCTCCAGCTGAGAGTCTGGGATGTGCATTATCATGACTGCCATAGTGATAATAACCACCCATGCGGTAGGAGGCCCATCACACGGTGCAGCTGCAAATTCCTCAGTAGATGGTGGTGGAACTCTGTAAAGGTTTTCTTTTAATGTGTTCAGTTTTCTCAGTGAAGTAGGAAGCAGGGGCATCTGCCTTGGCAACGTCTCCTCTGCCTTCCTCCTCTGCTGCATCTCTGGCCAGGGCATTTCTTAGAGACGGTGGAGTAGAGAGCTGAAGAAATCCTGGACAGTGATGACTTTTGGAACCTCCGTAACCGTAACATGAACAGGCTAAATAAGGACCTACTTTACATGACAATATAGAACCTTCTATGTTTAAACAACTATTTTCAGATCTCTGTTATTTGCAACTGAATAAAATTTTGATACAAAGCATTTAGGGAATATAAAGATATGAAAGTCTATTCCTTCCTTCCAAGAGATTACAGTTATTGATTTTATTAGCCTATATTAAAGGCTGGTTATATGAAATAACTTTAACCAAAATCACAGAGAAATATACACAGTCCATCATATTTAAGAGAGAAGAAAATATACCCTTCAACCCACAAAAAATAGAAAAGTGTGTTGCTCTCCATAGGATGTACCTTCTACAAGAAGGGAGAGTAGTGATTCTGAAAAGAGCTCAGACACAGGACAAGGTGGCTCTATAATCAAGCTAAAACACTGTACTCTGCACCTCTCTAGTGCAAGGCACAGTGTACCCAGGGTGATAGGACTGTTCTCAGGACTCCAGAGGCACCACTGTAGACTGGGGAAAAAGGGGAAAGAAGGAGGTATGAAGGGATTTGAGAAAATAGAGATGCTGGGATATCTCTCTCCCTTGCTCTACTTTTGGTTAAGCTTTGAGGAAAGAAGCATCCAGAAGAAAATGCCCACTGAGCTGCGTTCTCTTTGAGGGGTGCTATGCCCTTAATGCGTTCATTCTTGGGACTTTGTGATTACTGTGTGTTATTGGGAAAATTGGAAATATTTTTATGTTTTTAAAGGTATGTAGGTGAACATTTATTTAGAATGAGAAAAGAAAACTCAATTTAAAATACTGAGAAGCAACAGATAGCAAACACATCACATAATTCAGAAAAAGAATATAAATGTTTTTAACTGCCTGACCTCTATAATAATCATTTCTAACATTTTTTGTTGCATTCTCTCTGATTATTTTTCCATGTAATAACAATTTTAAAACAACATTTTGTATGGAGATGTGAGTTATTAGGCTATCATCTCTCAATTCCAACCCCCTCCCTTCTAGACGTGGTTCTGTGATGCTGGGCTGAGACTCTACAAGCCACACGTGTGCTTTGCCAGCTAGGTCTGCTAGACTCTGCCAACAGGGGGCACTGCAGGGAGACTGGAAGGTGGGAGAGCAAGTAGGAACTTGTAGCTGCCCCTCCACTGGACTTTTAAGTCATAGGACCCAATAAATTACCTTTCTTGTTTAAACCATTTGGCATTTTTTTCTTTTTCTATTTTTACTTGTAACCAAAAGCATAGTAAATGATATAAGTATTATTAATTTAAAGAGAAGCTGATAGGTTTTCCCACTTAAATGTTATGGAGGAAAAAGCCCTCTAAATTCTCTGTTAAGACAAGTAAGTACAGCACAAGTGAATAACATTGTGCATTTAAAGAGCACGATTTGGGACTTTCTCAGATAAAAAGCAGTACTTGGGGCCGAGCCCGTGGCGCCCTGGGGAGAGTGCGGCGCTGGGAGCGCAGCAGCGCTCCCGCCATGGGTTCGGATCCTATATAGGGATGACCGGTGCGCTCACAGCGCTCACTGGCTGAGCGCGGTGCGGCCGGTCTCAAAAAGGACAAAAAAAAAAAAAAACTTGTTTTATGCCTTCTTAGTCAATACATTTTTAATTTTTCCAATTAGGATTTTAATGATGAAAACCTTTGGCTCCTTCCTCTCAGCCATTTAGTTTGGATTGTTTTGTGTCGCAAATCATGTCACTGAAATCTGATTGGAATGAACTGCTTTGGCAGTGGCTTCTTAGATGAGAACTCTCTGACCATCATGCATTTTTCTGTTCAGCCAGGAGCTACCCACTTATCAGCAAAGGACCACGCAGAAGGTGGTGATAGGAGAGACAGACGTTGCTCCTCTAGTACGCTACTCAAAGTGTTTCTCACATGTTAGAAAGGGCCAGAGGGGAGATTAGTCCTGTAGTTTGCCTCAATATTAAGAAGATAAACCACGGTAATTTAATTTTCCTAATCAAACACTCTGCCAGTTCACCTTTTTCAGACATATTCATTCTTTCCTTTTCTTGCTGGTTATTTATCTCTTGCTTATATCATATTCTGTATGGGTTGGCAGTAGGTAGTCTATGCCCTATGCAGTCATGGAAGAGACCCGGGTTTCTCCTATTGAGTGGCTTCACCATTCCCTGGGGCATTGGATTCCTATATGGAAGGCTTTCCATCTCATCAGCAGATGAAAGAGAGAGAGAGAGTATGGAGGATTTCCAGAGAGATTTTAAGGGCCCAGCCTGAAAATGACAATGTATCACTTCTACCATAGTCAGAATTAGTCACAAACTCACATTTACCAGCAAGGGAACCTGGAAAATGTGGTATGTCTGTGTGCCCAGGAGGAAAAGGAAATGGAATTTGGGGAGCACATAGCATTGTCTCTGCTACAGACACACTGTTAAGCTCAGATTGCAACATTAATATAATTATTTCCTTAACAACTGTTAAATTGCATGTTGCAGGCCAAGAATTGTTAAACACTTTTCTCTTTTGCACAAGAATTTGACCTTTGGTTAACTTTCTAGTTCTGTCTCCCTGGAAACCTGATAAAGGAAGAATGTCAAACTATGTAGCCAGGTAAGATTGCTTGTGACAAAAATGACCCCAGCTTGGTAAACTGCATTAGACTGGGAGAGCTATAAATAGTTGATAGAAAGCCAGAGCTTTGGGCTTCTCTGAGTACGATGATTCTTGAATAATAATTGAGCATTCCGTCAGAGGAAAGCTGGAAGCTCTGCCTGTGGAAGTGTTACAGAGAAATTAGTTCTTATAGGATAAGAGGGTTTTAAGCTCAGGAATTCCCCCACCCTCCCGATGTCAGTCTAGTTCTCTCACTTCTGAGCTGTCACCCTGGGACCAAACCAACTAGCTCCTCAATGGCTGCATGGATTGCTTTATGCTTTAGGACAGTTACAGGGACTACTCCAGAAAAGACAAATGCTTGATGTTCCCCTGATGGCGAGCTGTGTTCCTGTCCCAGGCAGACTGGTGTCTAGTGGGGGCTATGACCACAGAGTCGACTTATCCGTTAGGTACAGAATGCACAGTGCCTTGGGCCTGCATTGCGATTAGGGGCCCATGAAAATCTATTAATTTTTTGATTTAAATCAGAAAAAAAAAAGAACTTTAGGTCAAAATAATGTTTTGATATGTAACATTAATTAAAGATTATTAACTAATAATCTTTACACCACTGCAATAGAACCATATACTTTAAAATACCTTTTTATTTTTATAGAGGAAGAGGCCCACAAAGGCAGCAAAAGTGCCCAAGGCCCAGGAATGTCATAACGTGGCCCTATATGACGGTCTCATGAGGCTGGGCTGAAGGTTTGATAGACCCTAAAGAGACTCTCTGATGGCTGTTACACATGAAATAGATGAAGTTTCAAAAAATTTATCTTATATCAGAAAATCTCTTTTTTCCCCTTCTTTAAATGGCTAGCATCTCTTCCAGAACAAACTGAGTTTTAAAAAATACTATATTTAAGCAAAATATGAAAAAGAAAGTACTTGGGTCTATGTCTCTGATTACTCTTTTGTGGTGGAGATAATGTGCAGTTGGGTTCTAGAAGATTCTTTTATTGATCTGAACTCTAACTCTGGAGGAAAGGTATTGGGTATAGCAGCAGTTTCTGACATTATACATAAGTCAGAGACAATTTTGAGATATTAATCTAACTCCAACATCTTCTTGAATTTGCTACCCCTTAAAGATGGCCTACAACATTAGATTCCAAGAAAACCTGAACTGTTGCCACAGCCACATCCCATCAGTTGGGGCTGCTGACCTTGTCTTGGCTGGCTAGTGCTGGGGTAGCCAGGGACTCTCTCAGTCCAGCTGCTGAAGGTGCTTGCCTCTTCCTCCCTTGTCTGCAAGACTGACTTAAAATAAACAACTTCTCAGGAAAACTAGGTTTGTAGAGAAGGTATTCATTCTGTTTCAATCCAAGGCTGCACAGAACATCTGTTCAAAACTGCTCAGGGCTGTATTTGACTATTCCATGGCTTGTTTATTTTTATTTTTTGCTATACTATGACTGACTTTTTCTCCTTTCATCTTCTTAAAGGAAATGGTTTGTTTGCTGATTAAAAAATGGTTCATTTGTCTATCTATCCATCCACCCATGCATCCCCCATTCATCCTTCAATCCAGAAGCAGATTATTTTTTAAACATTTGAGTGTAGTTCCTTCAACTTCATTGTGAGGAAACGCAAGCCCAAAGATATTAACAGATATGCTTGAGTTCATACAGCCAGTTAGAAGTAGTCTGCAGGACAGAGCCAAGTTTCCTAGCCCTTCCTAGATCCTATCCCATGCTGATTCTTTCAACAAGGACACTAGCAGGTCTGAGGTTAGGTAGACAGAATCAGGAGAAGGAATAGAGCTTAGCACTTGGAAAAGAACAGCTGGTGGCCAGGGCTGGGGATTCTTGACAGAAGAGACTGGGGCAAAGACTGTTCAGAGAGCCATATTTCACTGGGCACAAGATGAATCAAGCTCCTTGGGCACTGCTGGTTCTAAATGCTCTTGTTCAGCATGCCAGAGGCACAGAAGACAGCACACATCTGTGGAAAGCTTTCTTCAGCACAGTACCGCACTTTGAGACTTATGCCAAAGCAAGTCATGCAAGAGCCATATGCTATTTTGTCTGAAAGGCCTCATAAGCTCCTCGCCCTGAGACATCTGCCTAATAGTCTCCTGATGCTGCAGCTAAGGAACAGCAGCACATCAAACACTGCTGCCTTTAGGATGGAGATTAAGCCTCCTGTTAAACTGGAACATTTGCAGTGAGAAACAGAAGGGTAAGAAGACTGCCCACCCAGGCACAACTTGGGGCTTAGGCTTCCAGTCCGCAGAGTCAACCAACAAACATAAACTTTTCCGTCAAACAGGTATTGGCAATAAGCCTCTCACCATATACAGCAGCTAACAGGACACTCAGCTTTAGAAGAACACCCATTCTGTGTAGCCCACATCCTAACAAAGCAAAGGATGAAATGCTGCAAAAGAGAACAAAGAGAAGGTCTCTTTTTGTTCTTTACTCTTACTATGGCTGTTATAGCAAATACTTACATAGTACTGGCTATGTGTCAGACACTGTTCTATAAGTTTTATAGGTATTAACTCACCAAATCATTAAAGCATCTTTATGAGGGAGCTGCTATTATTAACTCCTTCTTACAGAGAAGGAACCAGGCACAGAGAGGGAAAATAACTTGCTGAAGGTCACACAGTTAGTAGGGGGCACAGCTGGGCTATGAACCTAGATGCTCTGATTCTAAAATCTGTTCTTTTAACCTCCGGACTAACCTCCCTCTAAGAATTAAGAACATAAGAAGTGCCATTTTGGATAAGATCCGCAGTCCATGATCCATCTATCCACCCACCCACAAGGTGGCACGTGCACCAAGTAGACTCTGCAGATACCATGGTGAGCAAACACAGATGCTGCCTCCAGCTTTGCAGTGTGTTCTTTGAGTCAAGAGCTTCCCCGCCAGCCTCTTGATCCCCATTGCCTCCGCTTTCCTGACTGTGGCAGAGGTCCTGGTTCCCCTGGAGAGTCAGCTCTGTGGTGATGCTCTGAGACTCATTTCTGGAGGTCCAGTCTAGATCCCATTTCTCTGGCTCTTCCAGAGATTTTATATGGACCTAATTCGTTGTATTAAATTACATTCTAAAATGACTAGAGTGGTGTCTGCTTTCTGCATCTGATCCAAGACTGACACATTTTCCTAAAGAGGTAATGGATAAAGATTGAATAAGAGATGCTTCTAGTGCTAGCAGGGGAAACACAAGTGGCTCTGAGAGTCAGCACATGTGTATCAGAGCAGGAGAGAGGGGCACTGGGGTGAAGTATGGGGCCAGAAGGACCCCGAAACCCAGGCAGAGAGCCCAGATACGCAGCCCAGATCAGACTTGGAACAGGAACCCAGGACCAGAACAGGTCTAGCACTTTCCCAGGTGTCCTGGGAGCCCAGGACATCTCAACGAGATTCTGTAAAGATAGCATGGAGCTAGACAGAAAGCATGGATTTCTCTGGTAGCCATGGGGCTGAGGACAAAGCTGGGAGATGAATTCACAGAAAATTGCCCAGCCAAGGCTCATCTTCAAAACCAGACACAGCTGGACTCTTGTACTTATGCATACTCTGTGTCCCAATAAATCCTCTGATCTGCAGTAAAGATATATGTAACGTGTTTAAGACGCATAGAACAAATCCTTACTAAGCTCCCACTATGTGCAAGATAACTCTCTAGGCACTGAATTTTATGGCAGTGAACAAAACAGGTCAAAATCTGTCTTCACAGGGCTGACCTCTGTAATTTAAAAACTGTTTTAATTTGAAAAATATTGAAAAAACCTAACAGGTAAAAAATGACCAATAATCTCATCAAAAGACTTTACTGTATATATGTAAATATGAGGAAAAATTGGAAAATTGGAATTAAAAGAAGACATGAATCTTGCCATGAATTTTTTCCCTTTTTGTCTTTTTTCGTGTCCGGCAA
>NW_007737131.1:43724-55164 GCF_000696425.1 Galeopterus variegatus
GCGGGAGCGCCGCCACGCTCCCAAGCGGCGCACTGTAGCAGTGCGCCACCGGGCCAGCCCTTTCCATGAATTTTTTGAAGTACACTTGTGCAAAGCAGGAAGTCACTGCTGCTCCTTGCCCATCCAACCATTCCTGTGACCCACGAGGCAGCCAATATAAAATTTTCCTAAGTTTTTAAAGACCTATTAAATATACATACCCATATACTTTTTATTCTATTATATTTTTATAAAAACAGAATAATGCTTCACAGAATGATCTATGGCACGTTTTTTCCCCCACCTAATCAATCATGAACCTCTGTTTTAGTTTGAGTTCCCCAAGAAGCTGACCCTGAGACAAAGATTCAGATGCAGTCCCCGCCCAGCATATCTCCATCCATTCCCTTCATTTTCTCGGTTGTGCAACATTTCAGTATATTTCTGTATCATATTTATTTAATCCCCTCAACACACACACATTATCCCACCCCCACTTCCTGCTCACCAGCATTTAAAATTTTTGGTGGAGTGTGTTGATGTTGTTAACTCACTATAAGGGGGCGTAAAGGCAACAAAGGGAATGTTCATTTTCCAAAGGCCATGGCTGCAGGGCAGGGTTTGAGGCCTGAAGAAATGACAGTGTTGTGTTGACAGCAGGGAGATTAAGTCTAGGAAACTTATCATTGCCCTTATCATGGCCAAGATGCATAGCTAACACATGCTTATGGGAAGTTGGCCAAATCAGTCACCACGATAATCATAAAATGGAAAAGACCTCATTAATTTAGTGACTTATTTTCTCTTTGCCAACTATCATAGCCACTTGCCTCTTGGTATTTTTTGGTCTAAATTTTATCCTATGTCACCAGTTCTGTCACATTTTTTGGAACTATTCCATACACAGTATTTAAGGTTGCTGATTTTTTTAAAATGACAAAATTGTATATGATAAATTATCTGAGTGATTTGATCTGTATTTTGTGATAGTGATGTTCTTGGATCTTTGCAAAAAGGATGGGAATCTTTTTGTTTGTAGGTGGAGTGCCAATTTCTAAGGTCTTTAGTATCTTGGTGGGTGATTTCAGATGACCATCAGCACCATCAATCAATACTTCTAGAACCTCTATAAAACTATGGTACAGTGGGGGAGGAGGTTTTGTGTTGGTGCCAAAGACCCGGCACCTGCCCCTGACCACCTGTGTGCCTGTGGCAAGTCACAGGCTTTCCTGGATCTTGGGATAATAACACTTTCCTGGCTTATTTGTGGGAATCAAGGGAAAAACCAGACACAGAAGTACTCTTCATGTATCAGCTACTGTGCGAGCACACGGGAGAATCTGGATTTTGCTAGCCTGTAGTGGGTAACGTGAGCTCTTGTCTGCACATCCCCTTAAAGAGTCAGCACCCCAAAGCTGAACTCCTCACTCTGTCATTGTCCTCACTAATAGCATATTAAACTCTCCAAAAGCCTTAACAAACAGCGTAGATTTGACTACAGAATTCATATGAGGTAGAGGAGAAGATTCCCCATAGCCAAACTGTCAGAAACATCCTTTCTTCTCTGAAAACTCATCTTTGGCCACCAGGAACTTTAGTTCTGTCTCCGACTGTGTCCAACAGAGACTCCCCAGCTTTGATGGCTCCAGCCTTTGTTCACTCCTTAAGCTTCCCTTTGAGTCTTTCTATGCATTCTTCTTCTCTGTGTTTTTACAGAACAATTGTACCTTTAATCTTGGATTCTCATACCATCTTCCTGTTCAATGGTCAAAACTTCTTTCATACATTCTTCTACCCTCCATAGAAACTATTGGGGGAATTTTATTTTATTTTTAAAAAATTTATTCATTTATTAATATTATTATCTTTTTACATTCTAATATGTTGTTGTAGAGCAGTTGGGGGAAAGAAATAGTGTGGGAGGAGGAAAGAGGGGGACATGGTTGAGGCCTGTGGCACCCCCCTCATTCCTACAGGGGAGACCAGGGGTCTTCCAGCAGCGGCTCAGCTTGGTCATTGTTGGGGTGGATGCAGATGTCAGGGGGGTGTGGCTGAAGCCCTTGGGCAACCGCCCCACCCCTGCCTGGGAGCCCAGGGTGTTTCCAGTGGTGGATCCATGGTCGTTGCTGGGCTGGTTGCAGATGGGGGGGCAGGGTAGGGGGCATGGCTGAGGCCCTCAGTCCAGTGGGGGAATTTTAAATAACAAATGTTTTCCCTGTCACAAACACTTTTATCCTTGCCATGATATTATCAGATGCTTTTATTATTCTAATTGTTCAAAATGTTTATGGACTTCTTATATCCAGAAACTTGAGAATCATCTAAGACTAGCCCTCATTTGGTACCTCTAGTAACTGGGGCCCACAGTAGTGAAGGGACTTGCCTAAGGCTGTAGAATAAGTCTGTAACAGACTCACAGTTATAAAGCAATGGCTGACTCCCAATCCAGTGCTTGCCCTACCGCATCAAGCCCGGGGCACAAATGAATGGAGAGGCTTTCAGATTCAGTGGAAACCAAACTCTAAACTGAAAGGGAACTTAGAATTCATCTGGAGCAAACCCCTCATTTTAGAGAGGTTAAAACTAAAACTTTTCTTGCAGTGGCAGTCTCTGAATCCCAAAAGTACAACAGAAGGAGTTTACTTTAAAACATGTACTTGCCTGGTGGGTATGATTTCCAGGAACATATACAGACTTAAACTGTTTCATGAGATTGCGAGCTCCAGCAATATCCCAAAGTGAAGTAAAGAGTTCATCCACGGCAATTTTGGATTTGTGAAATGTCAGGTTAATTGAAGAGTCACAGCCTGAAAAAATCCAGAGATATTTTCTTGAGCGAGCAAATCTTTAAGTTTTCATCATGACAGCTTGAGCTCGATATAACGCAGTTGGGATTTTTTTTTAAACCCCAATTTTCCCTGGCTTTTCACCAACTGGGCTGTTCCAATCACCCATGAGCAATGAAACATATTGAGTATAAATGCCTTTGACAGAAGTAGAACTCAAAATTGCCTGGGATCACAGCCACTGGCTTCAGTCTCTAGACTGCAGAAGTTTCACAGAAAGAAAGCTCCCCAGGGTCTCTGATCCTTAGAACACAGCTTTGGGAAAGTATGAGGAGGCACAAAGGAAAATACAGGAGACTGCTGCTATCAAACTCCCTTGCTGAATCCCACCAACAGTTTCCATAAAGTAGGACAACAAGAATTAGAAAGAGCTGCTCCAAGAACAGGACTTGCTGGGATGGGCATGTGTTGGCTGTGCTAACCAGGAACATGGCATATTTCAGAAGACAGCCATTCCACACTGGTCAAACACAGAGGGGGCCTGACAAGAAGACCATTCTTGGTGACCAGTCTATTTCTTTTGGAAACTTACAATAGATGGATTTATTCTCTATTTTGCTAGAAGCTCATTTACAGAAGAGAAATGATTATAGATAAATTAGAAATTAAAAAAACAGAAACAGATTAAAATTGCATTCTCAACTCTCTTAAATACATCAGAGAGCTTAAGTCAGTAATTCTCACATCACCGTTATGAGGTAGGAGCTAGTATTTTCTCCATTTTAAGGATGCAGGAACTGAGGTGCAGGTTAAGTAACTCTCCTGCAATCAGACACAGTCAGGGTCTTGTCCATGTCCCTCAGCTACCCTGGGAGTCACCTGCAGGTTTGGTGAACAGTTCCCATTACTCTGACTGCTTCCTATCTCAGGTACCTGCATGTCTGTCTGTCTGTGTGTCTCTCTCTTTCTGTATGAGGGCTCTCTCTAGTTGTAGCAGCATGTTTGGCCTGCATATAGAGCAGGCTAGAGGTGCTGGGGAGTCAATGCTCACAGGAACAATCCCCCTTTCTCATCCCTTGGGGGGACAATTCTGAGTTGTGGTCTCCACAGCCTTTTCGAGGGGCCCCAGCAGGACTGAGCCTTAGCTGCCCACAACACCAACTCACTCATTCTTACACCCCCTTTATTGGCTTTCCTTCTTCTCTGTCTCACTTCCCTACTTCCAGACTGTGCTTTGGAGATATCTTTCTTTTTTTTTTCTTTTTTGTCTTTTTTCGTGTCCGGCAACGGATTGCAACCCTCAGTGTCGCGCCCGTACCGGACTGGGACCGGCAACGGGATCGCAACCCTCGGTGTTGCACCCGCACCTCGCTCAGCCAGTGAGCGGGAACCGGTCTGTATGTGGGATCGAACCCTCAGACGGGAGCGCTGCCGCGCTTCCCAAGTGGCGCACTGTAGTAGTGCGCCACCGGGCCGGCCAGGAGATATCTTTCAAATGCAGTACTTGCACCCAAATCCTTGTCTCAGGATACTAGGCTTCCATGGCAATTTGAACACAGGTAGCCTGGATTCAGAGCCTGTAATATCTCTCTGATTGCAGACCTGAGCTCCTCCATGTACACTGCCTCCAACCATTCCAAATCTCATCTGTGAATGCAGAGTCACGCTGCAATGAATAGATAAAAGGGAATGTGGGGACAAAAGCTATTAAATAAGATGAATTACTTTCTGTGATACAGTAATACCTATAATCAATGCTCACTCTATGCTAGGAACTATTTTAAGAAATTTGTACGTATTAGCTCATTTAGTCTTCACAGAAACCCAACGTGGTAGGCACTATTATTATCCCTATTTTGCAGGTGGAGAAATTGAACCATCGAGAAGTAGCACAAAGTCACTCAACTAGCAAATGGTAAAGCTAAGAATCCAACTCTTGCAGTCTAACTCCAAAGTTGGTTCTGTTAATCACTACACTCTGCTAGTGTTTCATATATTCTGAGACCATATATATAGAAGATCAATGAAAAACATAATTCATCTTTAAATTGAAGAAATGCTTTTAAAATGGAAGGAGTAGCAAATGCTCTTCTGGGGAAGACCTGGGACTGTCCCTGGGGTGCTTGCTAACAGTGTGGTTTGCAGCTAGACCTCAGGCCCTTCTTTTCTGGCCACACAAGGTGTGAGATATCCCAGGCCTGGCTGCACAGACTTCTTTGAATCTTTGCTCTGTAAGGTGCTGTATTTAGTTACTTCTTATAAGCCCCAGACAGCCTATTCCATTAAGCCAGTTTATGAGATAATGGCATTTTGTAAAGGAACTCTAAGTGTACAATTCCAGTCAATTCTCATTTAATCCACTTAGTTAAAAAGATAATAAACAAGAAGCTGATCCTAGCTGTTAGCCAAGCATGGTCTGTGTACTTTGGTTGCCTTTTTCTGATAAGAGAGGGCCCCAACCTCCTAGGGGCACTCCTGTGTTCTTCTAAAATGGGGGGATGACTTGTGCCCCTGCAATTTCTTTCTCTGGAGAGCTAAGGGATCTCTTGCGCAGGGGTCCAGTTACTCCTTGGAGCAACCAAATAGGGCTCCTGTGTCCACTCATACCCTCCCTTTGTTGCCCTCTCACCCTTATCCACTTACTGAAGTCCCTGTACTTCGGCAGAGAGAGAACAGTGGTTTCCATGGCTTTGTGCACTGCAGGGACCCACATTTCCAGCCAAAACAAAGATAAAACAGAAAGAAGCCTGAATAGCTTAACGATCCTCCTGGGACAGCTGAAATGAAGCTGTACTCCATCTTCCAGTCTGCCTAGTCTTTTCTGTCTGGTTCTCCCAGAAAGCAAGCTTGAAGCTTTCTGGTGTTTGGGGCACCTTTTCACAGCAGCCTGGTTCCCACCAGTTTGGTTTTATTCCTTAGGTATTCAGGAAAAAAACGTATTTTGCATCAGGAGGCTGCCTCAGTCTGGATTGAAGCTGAAGTAACCCTTATCTGAGGCCTTTGACATACATACTCGTGTGCACACAAGAACATGGATACATGCACTTATGTGGGTCCAACAAAAAGCATGTCACTCGTGGCTGGATAAGCTAGGGAGCAGGAGAGCATGGCTAGATAGGATTTGAAATGTCTCCATATTTGCTGATATTATTCTCCTCACAGTTCCAAAGGCCCCTCAGGCCCCTCACATCTGTTTGGGAAAAGCAAGGGTCAAAAATTTACTTTGAGCCTGGTCAAGAGGCCATTTTTTTCATCTGGCCCGAGGCTGTCCTCATCCTCTGCTGGCCTACAGTTTGAGAACATCAAGCCCACCTTCTAGTCTGCATTCCTGCCTGCCTGCCTTTCAGCAAGCTCGGAGCAGCAGGAGCCACCTCCGTGGGCTCCTGGGGCAGTTAAAGAAAAGGTCTGCTTGGAGGTGTGACAGGGCCAGAAAGGGCAGAGCACTGGGGGGTCATGACCTCCCTCATCCATCCAGTAGTCTGACAATGCCTTTCTCTCTTTTCAAAAGATTGTTTTAAAATGGAGTCTTTTCTCATGGGTCTCTATAAATGTTTGGCAAATGAAAACAAAACTAAACAAAATAAAAACCAAATAAACCTTAGCAAGTGGCATCACATCTGAAATCTTCTAGCGAAGCTAACTATAAAAGCACTCTTGAGTAGGACAATCTTGGTAAGTGCAGAAGGAAAACTACAACAGAAGCCCTCTTTTCAAGTGTGCTTGGGACATGATTGGAAAGAGAGGGTCATGAAAAATCTCTGTCTCTCACACACATATCCATCTCCATCCATACATACAAATACATGTATGCATATATGTGTGTAATTTTGTTTTAAATTAAAATATAAACATGCTCTCACTCACTAATCTTTGATGAAAGGCAAGGTCTTTTAGTATTTTCTGCTGAGATTAGAGATCTTTTTTTTAAAAAAAACATTACGTACCATGTAGGATTTCTTATAAAGTTTATTGCTTACAGTTTCTGAGGCTGGGAAGTCCAAAGTCCATCTGGTGGTGGCAAGAGTGACCCAGGGGTCTCATATTGCAAGATGGTGGAAGCAGAGAGAGCAGAGAGAGAAAGACAGACTCTCCTCTTCTTTTAAAGCCCTCAGAACCATGCCCCTGACCACCATTTTTAATCCATTCACTACTGCATGGTCCTACAATCCAATCACCTCTTCAAGGCTCCACCTTTCAATTACCATAATAGGACTTCCCACCCTCTTAACAGTCACAGTGGGGGCTGTTTTTAATACATAAAACTTGGGGGACACAATTCAAGTTTCAGAGAGTTTTGGGGGGACATAATTCAATCCACTACACATGTAGTCCACTTAAGTGGAACCAAAATTAAAGGCACCTGCAGCACAGTCTGAGGGTAGTATTCTTCTAGATTTTAATGTCTTTTTTTTCCCTTCAATCTTTTACAGTTGCCTTGTTCACACCTAATTCAAAAGCATCTTTTAAAATGACTCATCTTTACTGAGTCTTTCAAAAGCATTCAATTTGGTTTTCACTGAAACGATTTTCTTTTTTAATTCATATTTCACTAGTATATGAAAACATCTAATTAAATTTTGCAACTTAATAACAAGTCTGACTGGCATAAGCAGGTTTGAGAACAAACATAGCTGACTCTTAGGAAGCACACAACTCTGGGAAGAGCAGATGTGCACAGGCACATAGGGATCACTTTAGAACTATGAGGGTCAAGGTTTGGCATTAGTCATATTTTATTTTTATTTTATTCTGATGACTGGGTCATGCAGAGGCTGATTAAGAATACATGAATTATATATATAATTTTATATTCATTATATTTATTATATATGATATTTAAATAAATTTGTATATATAATATATATATGTGTATATGTATGTATATACACACATTTCTGAGGTTCCATATTTATACCACCCAGGCAGTTGTATCTATGTCATCAATTTCATGCTTAATGACCTAGTATGACTTTTAAGTTCCTCTTAACAAAAAAATCATAATCTGAATTGTTAGACTTCAGGCCTTACAGGGCTGTTTTCCTCCTTCATTGTAGAGTCCTTGAAATATACCACACAACAGGGGCTCCTCAGCAGGTGTGGAAGTAGTGATGCAAGTATGCTTGGCTGAATGAATCAGGCAGCCTATTAAAATCAGAGCCAGAAATATCCAAGTAAGCCCACTAGGGGTCCAAGACAGGTAGGCATCCACAAAGGCTGACCACTTCCTGAAGTACCTCCGTAAGCCTCTCCTCTGGCCCCCAGCTCATACTGATCCCATGGCCCCTAGGTTCACTGGAACCTGTTCAGTGTCCTGATGTCTCTTAGGCTGCAGCCTATAGTTATTACTCAAATGACAAAGGAGGAAAGGAGAGAAGAGAGGGGACAATTTCCAGTGGGAGCTGGGACTCTGGACTCATCTTGCTTCACTGTGGATCCCTAGCACAGAGCCTGGCTTATAGAAGACACCCACTAAACGTTTCTTAAATAAATGCATGGGGAGAATATTGAGGTAACAGGAAAAAGAGTTGAATCAGACCAAACATGCTGTAAAGCAGCAGCACTGATTTTCTTGAGCAGCTGATAAACTATCTCTGCAGGAAATTTCAAACAAAGAGCTCCCAGATGGTTTTGAGCAATTGCAGCCTACATGTGTAAGTGGATAAACTCCCAAAAAGGCTACTTGAGAGGAGCAACCTCAGTTGGCTGATAAATTCTGTTTGTCTGTTTAACAAGCAAAACTAAACTATGCATGGTTTAGGTATACATACATACACGACAAAACTGTTTTAAAAAGAAAGAGAGTGATACACAAACTTCAGAGCAGTGGTTTGCCTCTGGGCAGCGCAGGAGGGTGGAGAGGTGGGTAAGCAAAGTGATGGGATAGGCTGGTGGGTTCATGGTATTAATTATATAATTATGCTTTATAACATACATGTCATATAATCTTTTACATATATCAGATATCATCTTAAAAAATATAAAACAAAACCAGTTCCACTATTTCCTAAGCCTCCAACAAATTCAGCTTTTTAAAACACCTGATTAAAGGAACAAATGACAGCTGAAATCTATTATGATTAGGCAGGTTTGGGATGCATGGTGAACACGGAAAGACTTGTACATTCAGGACAGAATGTGACATAGTTGCATCCAGAGGCTCAGAATTCTAGTCCAAAGTTCTAAGGCTTTTAGTGAGAAATCATGTGGTCATGAAGCCTAAAGGAAGGAAAACTGTCTGGATTATGCTTTGGAACACGCACATTTTTCAAGGCAAGTTTGCCTAGCAGGGTGCAAGGTCAAGTTGCCAGAGAGGCCCAGAAAGCAGAAATCCTGTTGGGGATGCAGGCAGTAGGACGAGCAGCCCCTTCACCCTGAATGTCTGTACTGCTTCAGGAAGTGTCAAGGAGGGAGCAAAACAGACAATTCTAGATTTACAAAAACTATGAAAAACCCTATTTCTAAGTATTTCCTCTAAGATACCTCTGAAGAACTCTGCAAAGTGCTTTTCTGACTGCTGTAACTGTACAAAAAGTTTCTTTAAGATTTTATGCTGTTAATTAAGGAAAGCATAGAGTACTTTGTAAAAGATGTGATACTGTATCATATTAATTAGTATGACTTCATGTATTGGTTATCATGTCTTCTAGTCAATCAAAGTACACTGTAGACAAAGAGATCCTGAACTTGGGTGTTCAGAGTAACCGAAATACAATGTTTGAGGCTATTTCTTCAAAAAGGTAGGCAATTGATTTTTGATTAGTTACATGATCTTCTATTATTGGGATGTCACCATGGGAAAATCAGATCTCTCTCATACCATCTTGACTTGGGCCCCTTTTCCAGCAATGAAACCTTCAGTAAGTGGGGCAAATGCCCATACAGCCACTTACACCAGAGCTCATGTTCACAAACCATCCCATTCCCAAGGAGGGCAGCACAGGGGCTCCTACCAGTAATCACAGCCATGTTCTCAAACCAGCACATCTCACTATGAGTGCTTCCTAAAAGGTTGAAGTTTGCTCTGTTGAATTAATTCTACCGAGTTACAAATTTGCCATTTATAAGTACTTTTTCAAAATGTGTTGACATTTCTGGTGGTTCTGAGTAGCTCAAAATGGTTTGCTGGACTCTCAGAGCTGACTAGAGAGATTACCTGGATTTTGTTGTTTTCAAAAGCAGGCAGGTGGCAGAGCACTGAGAGCCCTGCTACCCCTTATAGGAGAACACTATGACAAATTATTACCATTGACTTCCTCTTCTGAAGTAGGAGGAACAAGGCACACAGAGGAGTCACCACAACATATGGATCAGTTAAGCACAGCTGGCAGTTTTTATGTATTTGCTTGCTTGTTTTTTTTGGTGGGGGGTGGTTCACACTATAAAAGATGAAGCAGCAACAAAGGTAAGAAAACACAGGATGGATGAAAACTATGTTGGGGAAAATATGATCTGCTTACTTTATTTTCCTTTGCATTGGAAAAAGACTGCCATCATTGGGTCTTAGCAGAGATTAGTATTCCTCCAGGCATGCTTTCAGAACCACTGGACCAGCCCAGCCTGCAGAGAGAGGGAAATGGAAGCCTGGATGCTCCTTCCATGGATGGTCCTGCCGAGACCTGCTGGAGGCTGATCTCGCCTGCCCTCCAGGAACCATGTCTGATGTGCCACTTCCTGCAACCAGCCCTGTACCCCACACTCTGTCCCTTCCTTTTCTTAGCACAAGCCTGTGTTGGGGGGTGGGGGAAGGGAAGTTCTACCTGATGAGCTGCAGCAGAGGCCCTGGAGCTCCCCCAAGAAGACCATCTGGAAGGGTTCCTGGAGGTACAGGCCAAGGAGGAAGCTGTGAAGGACCACAGCAAGGTGCACAACTTCTGCTCCTTTCTGAATCTTAATCTAAGCCCAGTCTGGCTGCTGGTTTTAAAAATAGTACCAAAGACCCCACTGCACATGAGGATTTCTTTTAAGAGATAAGGTTGTACCTTATTTTAGAAATGACAGTGAAATTGGGGTAAAGGGTGTGGGTGTCATTTATGGCTGTGATGTGCTCCTGGGAAATGCTTTTCTTATCCAGTTCACAGAGAATACTTCACTCAGAGTTTACCTTGCCTGCTAATTACACACACCTATGCTACAGCTAATTGTCTGTTTGTAGAAAAGGATGAAATCTGAAGTCCAAATCATGCCATATTTAAAAGCCTTTCAAATTACTGTCTGGCCCTCCCCCCAACTTTTGTTCTCACTGTCATTTAGAAGAGTTCTTTAAAACCTTTTCTTTTCCATTATGTTTCTTGATCTCCAGCCTTACTGAGCTTGTTACCATGAGATTCTGTAAATAAGGAGTAATAGTAGTGTCTTTTCTTTTTTATTTTGGGAGAAGCAAGGTGGTTAATGATATGGGATAATTTTCTGATCTATTTGAGAAAAAGGGAAGAAAAAAAGGAAAGCTTATTGGCCTAAAGTTACTTTCATCCCTTTTGTTTCTTAAAAGAATAGAAGAGCAAATGGAGTTTATTTTTCTTCCAGGAGCAGACAGGTCAAATGAGGCCCCCAGTTCCCCCTGCCCCAACACACACAAATCACTCTGCCTCAATCGAAGGTTCCACCGCACCTGCTGTTGTAAATCTCCACTGAACCCAGCCAACATCGCTATGCCTGAAATTTAAGCCTCCAGTAAA
>NW_007737131.1:56009-56408 GCF_000696425.1 Galeopterus variegatus
AGCATAACAGATGGCGTGTGTGAGTGATGGGGCTTGGGCTCTGAGCGGAACTCTTCCGCCTTCAGGATGGAGATGCACAGGAGTTAAAGAACCAGTGAGCTACAGCTGGCTCTGCCATCTGAAGGCAGAACACATGCTGAAGAGCTGAGCAAGGCTTAGCTTGTTTCCCTGAAAGGGCAAGGGTGTCCTTTATGGCTGTGATGTGCTAGAATTGCTTAGAATTTCTTTGGGGCCTTGACCATGGAAAGAAAAAATGATTAACCCAGATAGACCAGGTTGGTGACACTTGAGTTCTCTCTTCACACACCAGCATATGAGGGTACTTCAAAAGTTGTGGGAAAAATGGAATACTACTCAGCTATAAAAACGAATGAAATACTGCCATTTGCAACAACATGG